>NW_009229988.1:0-123516 GCF_000690835.1 Fulmarus glacialis
GATATCGGAGTGGTTGAAGTCCCCCATGAAGATCAGGGCTTGTGAACGTGAGGCTGCTTCTATCTGTCTATAGAGGGCCTCATCTGCTCAGTCTTCCTGGTTGGGTGGCCTGTAGCAGACCCTCACCGTAATGTCACCTGTCCCTGCCCTCCCTTTAATCCTGACCCATAAGCTCTCGGTTCGCTCCTCATCCGTCCCCAGGCAGAGCTCCATGCTCTCCAGCTGGTCATTGACAAAGAGGACGGGAACTAATATACCTTGCAAAAAAACCACAGAAAGGATCTTTATCAAATTATTCTGTCCTTTGCAGCCAATCTGTTGAAGTTGTGCCTTTATACAGATGTAAAAGAGACATGACATACCTTCTTCATCAGTTTAAGTACTGATAATCTCTGGTAATACTCCCTGTGGATAGCAAGCAGATTGCAGTCCTAAACTACAAAGCCTTAAGAAATCCTTAAGAAAATAATTTGTTAAAAAGCATTGAACTGTAGGAATAAAAATTGAAATATGCATGTAATTTCATATCCTGCAGAGCTACGAAAAGTATTAGGTTTGTCTTGATATGTAAAGTATCACATATCCAATTACAATATTCTGAATTTTTTACAGGATTTAATCATAGCAATCAACTCGTAAAATACAATCTAAGCCTATTTTGTGAATACTGAACAAAATCAGCAATAAATGAAATTAGATAGTTTAATTCTTCATAATTGTGCTAGACTACCCAAAGAAAATTGTATTTAAAATTCCTTTCCTATCTGGGTATCTTCCTATCTAAAATTCCTCTTCTATCTAGGTATTCCCTTCCTATCTTCCTTTTTGCTGTACAAGAATAGCATGCAGGCAGCAGGCGCCCAGGTTATGATCTGCTATTTGACAAGATGATTCCACTATCCTGTGCCCATTTTCTGGCTGCCACCTGGCCCTGAAGCTCTATGTTGGTGTATTGGGCTCACTGTATAGAAGTGTCCAGGTTAGTCCTGGTCCACTCCGTACAAAAGAAGGTGGCTTGGCTTTGCCTTCCACCAGCAGAACAGTTGTGTTCTGTTCCTGGACTCCAGGCAGCAGCTCGTGTGTGGGTGGGTGCGTGCACAGTGCACTGGAAAGCATTATCCATGATGTTTCCAGGAAGCAATGTATCTACTGGACAGTCCAATCAGTCTAAGCATACACAGTAAATCCAATAAATCCAGCAACTCTGGGAAACATCAGATTGGCTGTGCATGTTCAGGTTGACTTTACTGAACATAGGCAAAACCATGGGTCATCTGTTAAGTCCACAGCCTTCCTCTAATACGACTCACAGGTTTGAGGAACATGGAAATATGTGGAGAAAAATATGCTAAAATATCATAATACTTATATATTATTCATGTGCCCAAGTTTAACTGTTTTGAACATATTTGAAAATGGGCTTTATAATTAAAATGAAGGTATCTTAGCTAAGAGACTTAGAGAATTTAATAAAGTGGCTGGCAAGCCTACAGCTGGTGCTGATTCTGGAGAGGAATGTTTATTAATTAGCTGATTATTAATGTCTCTATTCCTTTTCCAAATAACAAACCCCCAAACCCTTTCCATAGTGTGAAAGAGGCCTTAGTAAACACACTACTCTGTAGGAAAAGGAATTGTTTCATGCTAGCTCTCAAACCTTTCCAGGAATCAGCCGCTTGTTACTTTTGGCTTTGCAAGTTTTTCAGTAATACCTGAAGTTAATTTCTGCATGTGACTCATGGCAGATCTCTGGCTCCCTGTACAGTAAATTTAACTTGAGGCATTGCCTCTGGAAAAACTGAGTCAGTGTGGTGGTAACTGGTGGCCTGAGGGGAACAGCATGGAAGCCCAGCCTAAAAGATTACACCTTTCCTGAGTTTAAAAAAAAAAAAAAAAAAAAAGGGCAATAAGAACCTTGGAAAGAAGTAGGAGGAGAAAATGAAAGTTTCCCATGTGCAGAATGTATCCACTTGGCTGGGTACCCATTCAGTAACCTTTGCTGAGAGACAGTTGTGGATAATACATGTAGAACTTTCACAAAACAAGTAATTTTTTTTCAACTCCGCCTGCATAGGAAACCTAGTTTTCAACATTTAGGCACTGCTGACAGCATACTGTTAGTGTCGGTGCAGATTGCATTTCTTTTGTTCCCAAGTCATGATTCTCCTACCAGCAGAAAATTGCCAAACTTTCACAGTAAAATATCATAAAACAAACTGATTATATAAGCAGTGCTTCCCAAAATTATTCCAGTGTTTTGAATAGTGACAATGATGCACTACATTTTGCTAGTCTTCTCTTTCAAGCACTACTGCTAGTTTTTGCCTTTATAAGGCTCCAGGGTGTAATCTTGGAGTAAAGCAAGAAGGCAGGGTCTGTCACAGAGTCTAAGTTGGCCTTTAAAGAAAGTTAATAACTAATCCATCAATCCTAACGTTCACAAAAAGAGGCAGCATGGTACTTTATTATTACAGACGCACTATTCTAAAGGCCAAATTCAGAAGTGTAAGTGATACAAATTAGGCTGCTTTGCTTGCGTTTGGGCTCATAGCCTTTGGCTGAACAGGCTTAAAGCAAGATGCAAAACAGAAACAGTTTCATGCCAATTTGTAAGAAGGCTTGGTTTGTAAATACGTAATATGGAGCCAGAAATTAAATAAAGTAAGAATTACTGTTTAAGTTAACCTTTTATCATTTTGTCATACTACTGTACTGTTCTCAGATAAGTTTTCAAGTTTTTTTAACTATTTCAGACTCCTTTTTGTTCCTTTGGACTTAAAATGGTATGTTTGAAGAGAATGTACAAACGTATATCTTGTATATTGATTCTAAAGCTCAGTGAAATCAATGAAAGCCTTAATATATCAACTTCAAGAGGCTGACATTAAGCAGTGGAAAAAGATATATTTAGAAGAGCCTCAGAAGAATATAAAGCATAACTAAGAATAGTACAAAAATGTCTTAAAAGATATGTCAATTCAGACATATTAAAGATTGTTTTGGATTAATCTTTGATTTTAGCTTTGGTACCTGAACCTTTTTTCAGCTAATAAGGTCCTGTGGGCTGAAGAGGTATTTTAGTCTGATGCTTGAAAAGTATTTGTGTTTGATGTTCTCTAGACATTGTCAGGCTGAAAGAGATACCACAGTTCCAGAAAGAGTATACTATCATGACATGATGTTAGAGGAAAAAAAATCAAAAAAACCCTTAATGAAGACATTGTGCCCCATTTTACTTTCCTGGGTTCTGACTATGTGGAAGGCCTTGGCAGAGTCTTGTCCCATCATATCCTGGAAGTTAGTCCCAGAAGCTTTCCCAGCCACATGGAAAACCTGCCAAAATTGGGTATACATTCACAGTTCAAGACAGAGTAATTGGCAGTGTGTATTTTGTCCTTCAGAGCAAAGCTCCTACTGTTTTTCTTCAAATCCTCTTATTTCCCACTTGCAGTACACGTGTGGCAGTTTGCAAAGAGCCGGTTTGGCTTTGCAATATTTGTTATCCACAGATACTGACAAGTTGTAATAGGATAATGATACTGCTGTGAAAAAGGGTCTGATTTGGTCTCCGAAGTCGGTACCTAATGCTCAGTAAAAACTGAAATTAATATGGTTGTAGATTGTATAAAAGGAGAAAAACACTGACAATTGATAAAAATAATTCTACTTTATTTGCTTGTGCCTCTTAGCAGTGCTTCGTGCCTTTACTGTGCAAGCTCATCGCATCTTGGGTACTGCTTAGAGTATAGAAGTTTGCAATGTCTACACAAGTGATTATTGCTCAAATGAAAAATGGAAAAGTGCCTAAAAAGAGGCAGTAGAAGAATGTCTTTAAATATAAAACCAGCTTTTGCAGTTGTATTTTCATTTATTTGACCAACATAGGTAAATTTAGTGTGATCCTAATATCCTGTCTTCTTCCATAGCTTCATTTTTGGCAGAGACCTTTACTTTATCCAGATCATGTTGCAGTTAATGAAATATCTACGCTATTGATAGCATTCTGAAGTGAAAGTTACTTCCAACCATCTAATGTTTCTTTTTTTTTCCTTTACATCAGAACACTAAAGTGAAAAAAGCTTTTATTTTTAAACTATTTGCTATTGAATTCCTCCCCAAAGTCTTTTGATTCGTGTTTTAATACTTCTTTCTAGAACACAAAAACATTAAAAAAAATGTTGCTTTCTCTCCAGCAAAGACAGAGAAAACAGTTCTAAATCAGATTGAGCCTCTACATTATGGGGACCATCAAATCCTTCATTCTAGCAGTTGCCTCAGCAGAGAAAATATATTAAGGTAGTTAGGATCATTTTAATTAGATTGAGGTCCCATATATGGCTGTCTAACTTTTTGAGGAACAGAGAAAGGGCAATAATACATCTGAAGGTCATCGGAGTCTGTCTAATAGACTGTGATACTCAGACCAATTGTTAAATAGAGGAAAAATTGAGTTCTGGGGTTAACTTGTGTCAGCACCCAAAGCAAGGAAAGGATTTTCCTATGTTTCTGGATAGGATCAGTTCTGTAGGTTTTCTTCCAGCGCATATCTCAAGCACTGCAACAGATTATAGGTGTGTGTCCAGATTGCGTTAGCAATCCCCTTTTGTAACTGCAAGCAAAGTTTATTCTGAAGGTATAAAGGTCACCCTAGTAATAGCACGACTGGTTGACATGACATATAACCATGACCTATTTTATAGTTCTCTTCAAAGATTTTTAATATTCATCAGAGAAAGTATGGGAAGTGGGTAGTTTATTTACTTAGTGAAAGCTTATAAAATAGCTATATTAAAAATTTTATATATGTCTATGATTTTAATTTATTACCCTTTCTTGTTGTTTCTCAAATATATTGTGTTCTGAATGCTGTTGGCAGAGTAACAATGCTTAATTATACCACAAGGCTTTGTTTATGGGCAAACCATTTCAAAAGAAAAAAATAAAAAGATTTTTTGTCAAGTTTAGCTCTGAAAGTAAATTTGACCTGGCTGAGTGAAGAAACCTTCTTTATTTAGCATGCTTGGGCAAGCAGCTCTCTGTCTCCTGAGAGATTAACATTGTAAGCAAGTTATGCAGGTGACTCAAATCCAGTTAATCTCACATAAAGAATGTTAATTGCATTGGCAATGGCATTCACTCTGATCACTTTATAGCTGCATAATTAGCTATTGGACATATTCAAGGGGTTGCCTGAGTGATACAAACACAGGAAACAACATGAGCGATAACTTGTTCTTTCCTGATTCACACTGTGCAAAATGCAGAGACGACGGAAAAATGGAAATAGCAGTTATTGGTATTTGCATGTCCTTGCTAACTGGGATCTGTACTTACATAGCTATTTATTTTCTAGCAAATTCTAAACTGTTTTGCAAAATACACAATTTTGAGAAGGTGATCTGAAACAAACATGTATGTATGCTCCTAAATTGCCTTGATGTGGAATCAAGAGATTTACCTAATGAACTTTGGGCCATTTACTGTCTTGTCAGCTGGGTTCTTCTCCAAATGTGATAGAAATTTATTTTCTCATCTCCTGTATAAGAAGTATTTACAGCCACAGGTAGCAATTTCATAAATACGCATACATTAGTTTCTTAGTTGTTTACAGGCAGCTTTTATAAACATGGTCTAAAATAATTTTTGTATGCAGACCAAGCCAACATACAGGCACATGCAGAGTTATTTAAATTCAAGGGTCTCTAAATCATCTATGAGGATGCTGCTCTGGATTTAAATTTCTTGGTTTAGGATCATCTTTTGAAAACCAAATACGAAAATGTAGAGTGTTTTATGTATGAGCTCAGAGCAGGGGTTGGACTGAGCTCTTCTTAGGAGAGAAGTTGTAAATAAGATACTGTTGCAACTTACAGAAAGTTTCATTAAGATACTCCCTTCTAGATCTACATAATTACAGACAGGCCAAATGCATTGCTTAGCATTAAGGTTAACAACTAATGCTTTTGTTACTTTGTCCAGATTTAGTAAGTTTGTCAAACCAAAAGGCTTTATCCAAAATTTTCCATGCCTGATGTCTTCTTCAACTGTTTTTTATTTTTTTTTTAGATTGCCAAAATAATTCATTCTTCTTTAAGAATGTTAAAGTTCCTGTGGTTTGGAGATGAAAGGGGTAATTGGAGGGAAATAGGGAAGGATTTGAAGGAGAGGAATGGAGGAAGCTTTTTGTCCTGAGAAATGCAGGTCCCTCTTTTTGAATAACAGGGACATAAAATTTGATGGGAAATAGCTACACTATGCCAGAGATGTAATTTTTTTGCTCGTCCAAATAATTTTCACCAAATCTAGCCAATTATGCACCTCTCTCAAAAAAAAAAAAATTGTCAATTCATACACCAGAGACACCAGGTAGAATGCAGGTCTGAACAGCATTTTCCTGCAACTGCAGCTTAGTGCTGCTGTCGCTCTCCTGGGATGATACTTGGTTACTTTAACCAATTTTTCTTGTGTTAATACTGTGGATGGGCTGTATCTGGGTGGTACAGAGAAAAGAAGCTCCAGTTCAAGTGTAGTCCAAACGCATAGTGGAGAAGAGTTGGTTTGCTGTGAGGTGCGAAGAAGTGAGATGCATGGATAGTTGGAAGGGAGACTGGACTTGGACACTTGCTGGGTGCCAGCTGTGAACAGCAGTATTCTGGGCTAGGAGGAAACAAATCAGCCAAGGAAGCAGTCTGCAGCTGGAAAGAGCTGGCACAGCCGGTGGCTGGAACGGAGGGGGACTTGAGGCACTGTCACAGTCTGGCCAGGACACATAAGTGAGGGTAGGAGCAAACCTAGCTGGAGATGGGGAAGGGTCAGGAGACTACCTGCATGGGGAAGGAAGAATCTGATGAAGCACGCTCAGGACAAGGAACTGTAGTGAAGGTTATATATGGCTGGTACACAGACTTGAAACAGGGAATAAAGACTGAGATTTCAATGTGCGGGGAGAGACTAGAACTGAACTTACTTGCCCAAACGCTGCTGGAACCTGCAGGTCCTGGTCAGGACTAGGAATGGGACAAAAACAATGGCTTGGGAGAAATGGGGAGAAGAAACTCTGCTCGTTAGACATGGTTTTGTCTGTAGCATCTGGAAAAGTGTTATAGGTTCTTGAGCATTTCTATTCTTCTGCTGACAAAATATGTTTTTCCCTGCCAGTAGGTCCCCCTGCTAGCATCATGGAATTCCTATATGATGCTGTCACTCATTTACATAATTATTAACAGGTGGTTTTGTGTCCTTATTTTCTGACTTAATATTCTGATATGTGGAAGTGGTGAACATTTTATTGGCTGCAACTGAATTCAATGGAAGCTGAGCTTTGAACACAGAAAATTAATTCTGTATTTAAAAAAAAAAAAAATTGGCAGTTTTGTGTCTCAGGTTGAGCATCAAAATTTAGCAGATACTTTTTACCTTGCTTTCTTAGATCCCCATCGCACTTCAGAGAGGAACTATGAAAATAAGTGAATTGTTTGTGAAGCATTAAGATAGGTGCAATGGAGGTCATGAGGAAATTAATAATTCTGTCTTTGAAGTGAAATTTGAGTAGTATGACAGGAGGCCACCCACTAAATAGTACAACTAAAGCAAAATATTAAACACCTGCTCATTAAATGAGTACCAACAATCTGAAGACGTTTCGGGAAAAAATAGTATGTGATCATATAATTGCAACAGTCCCATGAGGCATAAACAGAAAGGGAGTGGTTAGAGGGCATGCAGACAGCCTTCGTTCTGGCACTTCTGGCACTGAGGTGCTGCGTGCTTGATTTTGCAACCTTATTAATGTTCTTTTAATGTTTTTTTTTTAATTTGGATATAATAAACATGGATAGCCAACCCTTAAACTCAGCTCTGTAGTTATCAAGACAAACTGCCCAAGTCAGAATCTGGTATTGCTTACATCTGTGTGAATTTTGAATAATTTTTTAAGTGACATCATACCCTTCAAATTGCTGAGAATGAAATGTGAAACGTAGTGTGTAACCAGTTTTAAATGTCTTTATAATAAATCCCTGTCTTGAGTGGAAATACTGCTTCATGTAAACCCAGTCTCATAATGGTTTGACTCTAGCATAAATAATTTATGACAATAAAAGTGTGGTATGTCTAGGAGGGGACAGAACAAAATTTATGCAATCCAGAGGCAACTTGGAAACTAACCCCAGTGACATCCTTTCAAATGAAATTACCGGTACTTTGAGTTTGTACCCGTATAACTGAGATCAGATTGTGGCTCTGCATCTGGATTTTAAGCAGGCCTGTACAACATTATGATGATTAATAATATTTGTAGCCGTGCAGGCTAACATAACAAGGGTAAACAGAACTTATTATTCAGACCTTAATTTCATTTTCCATGGTGGGGCTAGCGACGGGGATCAGGGAAGCTCTGACCTCTGTCTGATAATCCACAATTGCCTGAGATGCATAACACGGAGTTTACATTTTCCTCCCAAGCATCAAGATATTGATTATTGCCACAGGCAGGCTGTCCCCATTGGCAGCTCCTATACTGCTAGAGCAGGCAGGAGCTTTTAGATCGCTCTCTGTGTACGCTGCGGCGCAGAGCCAAAATGTTCACAAGGAAGGGCACGGTCTTGGAGCCTTCTCCGCTGGCGTGGCAGGTGGGCAGTCAGTGCTAGCACAGGCTTCCTTCCGCTGGCGCTCAGCTCTCGCGTGAGGGGCGGATGCGACAGCCACTGCCTCTCTGGCCCGGCAGCCGTCTTCCGGGCTCTTTATGCACATCATCAGTTCCACTTGTCTGAATTTGTGGAGCTCAGCCTCCTTTCTTCGTTCTGTGAATCGGTAAACAAAAAGATGCTGAAAAGTCAAAAGTGTTCATTTCAACCCTCTGACTCACTAAGGAATTTTAATGTCTCTTTCAAGAACGGCCCACGTTTCTCAGGCGACCGATTAACCAAGTGGTGCTGGAGGAGGAGGCCGTGGATTTCCGGTGCCAGGTGCAGGGGGATCCCACACCCACAGTCCGGTGGAAGAAAGATGATGCAGACTTACCGAGAGGAAGGTGAGAGCAACACTCATGTTCCCCACACTTTCAAATTTCAATCGTTGAGTAATGCCGGAATCACTCCCTACTACTGATCGTTTGTTATTTGACATTACGGGCAAGATTTATTTCCAACATTGCTGGTCTTTGGCACTACAAAACCTGTTCCAGAGCCAGCTGAGCAGGGAAGCCCATTCTGGGTTGAATTGTCCAAGGTAATGGATTCCTGTGGAAGGAAGAGAAGTGATGCATAGGTATTGTGAGCACATGGGTGTTCACTGAATTTGCTGGAGAAAAGTAAAGATGTTTTAGGAATGTACTAGTGATAGTAGCCTTCATAATAACATGCTGATACCAAAAGGGAGAAAACTTGTCTGGAGAGTTACAGAGCCGCTCCATTGCACTAGCAGGATGAATTAGAGCGCTGTGGTGGGCTTTGCTGGCTCCTTGGCTAATGTCTGTTAAGTCTCGTAGAAAAACCTTCCTCTTGAGGAAACAAAAGAACAAACTAACAGAAGTGGAAAATGAAGTTGGAATTTGGAACAGGCCCCTTGTGTTCAAGAAAGATTCACTGAATCTGGAACAAACGCGGAGAAAATTCCAGAGTGAACAGGAGATGAGAGCCTGTCTTACAAAACGACATTAAAATAGCTTAGCTTCTTTCAGCTAACAGAACAGAGTTTGGTCCTCACTTTCTGGAACTCTTTCTAGTTTTGATGCTGAATCATTATTAGATTAAAAAATCTTAACACAGAAATAGGTCTGGGAACAGGAATAAGAACCCAGGTCTCGATAACCCAACCAATCCTTCTGGCCCTGTGAATCCTGATTCATTTTTTCACAGTGCTTTTAAATTCAACAGGAGACATGAATAGTGTTTTTTTTTTCCCCACCACAGTTGATTGTTCTTTTCCATCAGTGTTGGTTATTCCTGGGATATTGCTGATGGAACTTGAAGAAAGGAAAAAAAAAAATCTAGATCTTCTGGTCTTCAAACAAGTGCTTTAAACACTGGACTTATGTAGGCTGTCTGCCAATGTTATTTCTGCTCCTGCAATCATGATCTTAAAAAAAGAGCAGCTGCAATGGTGTTTGTGGCTAGTTTGTGTCAGTGTATACTAAGCACACTGTGAACAGACTACTAGACTGGGCCTAAATAAAACAAGTTAGACATTGCTGTCTGCTTTCTTTATCACAGCATGTCTTAGGTCTTCACCCCAACAAGGTGAAAAATGTGGTAAGACTGTTACCTGGCAATCTTCATCCACTGGCTAAATAATGGCACTTAGTGTCGCATACACTCTCATGAAAACCGACGGCAAAATTCCTCAGTCACACAGCACTTAGTCATGTTTGCGTCTTGGGTTAATATATTTTGTTTCTCAATTTCTAAAACCTGTTTTAGTTTCCACATCCTCAACTCTGTAAGATGTCTTACATGAGCGTGCAATTCTTCAGTTAACTATATTAATGTAATGATAGATAATCTAGAAAAAACATTTCTATATAAGTAGAGATACGTATGTATATACATAGAAATACTTACATTTTTAAATTAATTTCCTTGCAATTTAAAACAAATTAAAGTTGACATAGCTTTTTTTCTAATTATATTGATAGATGTGTATGCATGCAATACATAAAATATTATTCTGAAGAGCAGACTTTCAGATGGCAAGATGAATTTTTTTCTTTGCTTGCTATTTAACTGCATTTTAGAGTAGTCCATGGTAAATACATTGTGCTTCTGTGATTTATTCTTACTATTACGCTGCTTCTGTTTTTTTAAATCATGTCTACTTCTAGGTCTCATAAGCAGAAGTAATAGATGATGAACCAACAGTGTCTTTGATTAGGTTGCACTTTTATTAGGGTTTTTTTAATTACTATGTTCCTTCTTTTTCTTTTATATCTTACTGTGAAAAACATAGTAATATGTGCTTCAAGGTCATTTTTTCTGTTCATTCATGATGTATTTCTAAGGAAGAAGAAATGAAACAAGAAACATAGGAATAGTTTTCACTAGGCTTTTAACCAGAAGAAGAGAAGGTTCGTCAGGTACATTCTGATCATAATCAGCTTCAGGCTCAGAAACTACTCACAGTGTTTTGCAGTGTTTTTACACTGCTGTTTAACATTTCATTAACTGTGCTTTGGCATTTTAAAATAGAAAGTGGGGGTATGTCTTCATTTATGGCTGCTTCCCAGAACATCACAGGGATGGGTGAGGAAGGGGCGAGGTTGCAGAATCCCATGCTGGAGACCAACTTGGGTGATAGAGGACTACCACTACCGCTGCCCATGTAGTGGGTTACCACCGCCTGAGCCACGTGGATTGTGTAGAGTCCAACATCTACACTTCAAAAGCAAATACCTCTGATGATCAGGACTGTATGTTTTCTTTTCTAAAATTTATCATTTGTATAGCAAGATGCATGAGCAGACTCTTCACTGTCCAAAAAGTGGAAATACCCAAACCATGCTGCGTGATGCTTAATCAAGGAAGATAAACATGGAACATCTAAAAGAAAAGCTATTGGTTTTCCTGGATTTTTTAATGCAAGCGAAGAAATTTGCCCAGGTGTAGTCTGAATGAATGGATGGATGGATAAGAAAATGATAATATAGCAATTTTCTAAATTAAGAAGAGAATTTCTAAGTTTTTCCTCCTTGATGAAATGGGAGATTATTTTTTTTTTTTCTTTTTTGAGGTAAAACCAAAATTAGCTTTCAGCTTCTGAGCTCCTGTATTTTAAGCATTTTAACATCTACAGTGACATATGAAACCCTCAAGGAATTCCCTTTGTTATTCTTCCTATATGCATAAATCCTTCTTCTGAGCAGATCTGTGCAGCTATCTGTCTTATAGCTTTCAATATCTATTTCCTGTTTTTACAGCTAACGACCTTCTTTGCACATCTGCCTGGTTTTGTTTTTTCAATAATTTCCTCTTGGCTTCATCCCTAGATTACAAAACAATTATAGTAGGTATCTGTTTCAACTATTATTGCAAATTTTTAAATTTGTCTATGGTTAGTTCAGCTTTCAAAAGTGTCTAGTTCAGTGATAACAAGGTGGGATAAACTGAATTTTTGTATGCATTTTGTTTCTGTAATTTGCTCCTGGTGAATACCAGAATCCGTGATATTGGATCCATAGTCTTTCAGAAATCCTTCTATGTTCTTCCATCTTACTTGCTCTTAACTTTTTTAGTGACACATATGAAAGCAAAAAGAAAAGTAATCACAGTAATTTCTAGTGACAAATATAAACAGTCACCGATTGGTGCATTGAGTAATAATTAGAAAATAATTTCAGGCTGTTACAGTTTTAATTATAAAACTGGTGAACTGTAAGCACCTCCAGTTGCAGTTGGAGAGAAAATGAGGAAAAAAACCCAACTTCTAAAGAAATCAGTATGTTTGAAAATACAAATATTTTTAAAAAATTAATTTGACCATTTTTTTGAATTATCTGTGTAATTACCCAGAAATTTATGAATAGCCATGATATAAAACTGAGAACAGATGGACATAAGTTTATTCTGAGGGTGCAAGGCTTCATTGCAAATCTTAGCTCTTTTGAATTGATGATCTAAACCAACTATGATAGTCTATATTTTGAATTTAAAACCTTAAAGTTGTTCTTACAGTGGAAGTTTTCAAAATGTCTATGAAAAATAGGTCTCACTAACAGTCAAAGGACATTATTTTTCCAAAATTCTGTAGACCTGACTTGAGATATCAAATACCTTGGTACATATCATGAAGCGCTTCTGTGTATGCTTGGGCAGGAATTACGAAAGCTATAAGAAGGACCAGGTGGAAACAGTGTTGTGGTTTATGTATGCTAACTGTTTTCATATTTTTTTTACATTGTTGTGATAATAAATTAATTAAATTCTTCAGACTTGAAAATTCTATTTAGAGCCTAAACCAATCCCAGCAAATTAATGGTTGCTATTAAAAATGTTGACATTGCACCAACAGAGAAAAATAAAGTACAATGTGAAGTCTGGGGTGTGTAAAGCCTTTTTCTAGCTGTCCATTTCAAATCAGTGACCCAAGACTCTAAGTGCATGGTGTACATTTTATTTTAATTGCTCTAAAAATTCAGCATCACACCATAGCTTCCACAGTACACAAAGGCTAGGGAATAGTTAATCAAGTATGACTCATGTCAGACTACTGGAAGTGAACAGGATATTGTGGGGTCACCAGTCTTATGCCTTTGGCTGAAGTATTAGGTTTGCTATTTCATGAACAGAGGTTTTTTTCATTGTAAGTGACACAAGGAAATGGCACAAAAATTGTACTAAAGCGACTCAGACAATTGTGGCTATGCAGAATGACCAGGACCCATTGAAAATTAAATAAAAATTGTCTTTATACATTGAAGTCTTTTTCCAGCCACATGTTTAGGTAGCTTTCCCTTTGTCTGCTTGGCAAAAATAGAGATTATACTTTCCTGCTAAGGAGCTGATGGTCTCCTGTGTGGTGAGGAACTCAGTATGGCCTGGATCAACTTTTGATTCATCTGCTTTTTAGTCCTGGTAACAGGAAGAAAGCGGTATTATTTGAGAGCCTCCAGAATGAGAGTGGCATATCTATGACTAGTAATTTAATAAAATTTAAATAAGGTTTGTACAGTGTTTCATGTCTTCAAATTTTCTAGCGAAGCTGAAGAGAGCAGCTGCAAGGTCTGTAATTACATAGCAAGTAATACAATTTTTTTTTTTTTGAGGAAGTGAAGAGATTTTCAATTATAAGTTAAAATTTATGACACACTATAATAACTGTTTAAACCTTTTACACAGAAGAAGCTAGCAGTGCCAGCTCTTTGGGAGAGTGAGGTTAGCTCAGCAAATGTATTTTTCAGTTGCCTTAAAAATGACTGAGTAGCAATCACATGGGCCTTTTTTGTGCATTCCAGCCCAGAACAGCTGGTTTAGCTCAGTAAATACATCTTTAATGAAATTACAACCTGCTCTTGTAAGTTGCATTTACAGGCACTGTTTGATTAGATGAATATTGTACTAGAGATGAAAAGTGGCAACTGCACCAGCAGGAAGAGGTATTTGTTTTACGCGCCACCCACGCAACGGGAGTGTAGGCAGAAAAACCAAGAGTGATGCTTCAGAATGAAAATGGTGTGTAGTTTACACAAAGTATATTGCTAAGTGTTACGAGATTGTAGGTTATTAAATGAAACAGAGCAGTGACACACAGCAAAGAAAATCATAAAAGCACAGTAAGCTTTCTTATTTACTAAAGATTAGGAATCTTCGTTAAAAATTATTTGGAAGAATGCATTCTTTTCTGTCTTTGAGAACTACCCATATATTTAAACACATTAGTGAATTGTCGTTATTTGCTGAGAATCACAGATTTTATATTTATTTTGACTAACTGCTATAAGTGACAGACACTGAGGTTTAACCGTAACTGCAGTTGAGAGTTTAGACTTAACTAACATAGATATATGTTAGCTCCAACAACAAAAGTCTGTGTAGATGTTAGTCTTGCTATGTTTTTAAAACTGGCCTCTTTGTGCCTGAAAAGTAATTGCGTACGCATAGCCTGAGCAGAAATACTGTCACACTTCTAATACATGTGCATTTTCACTGTCTTCCAGGTTCAAATCTTTGAAATGGATTTAAATGCAACTGACAGCAAACCTTATCCCAATAAGCTCAGAAAAGTTAGATTTTTTAAGAGGAGATCCAGAAAGGGCCTGATAGCCAGAGATGTTCTGCATTTGTATTTCTCCGTGATCACAGGATAAGGCCCTGTAAGCCACAGAAACAGTAATTTTTAAGAAACACGGTGCTACATAATTCTATTTATATTCTGTGGATGGGATAGTGAGGTATTTAACTACAGCCTCCTCTAGATACAACCAAGGGGAGAATGACCTTTCAATGAAATATGAGTTAATAACACTACAGCGCTGTGTGCCTTGGTTGAGTTAATCTCTGTGCAGATTGTAACAAAATGCAGTCTAATGTGTATTGAAAATTAATTAGAGTAAAGAGTGTGTTTTAGTAGTGTAATGGATATAATCTTTGGTTACATCAGCAAATTTCTGTTGCAATTAATAACAATTAACGGTTTTAAATAAAGGGTCAGGGAAAAAAGATGTTTTTCATATTAGCTGTATCACGTGTACTATTCATCACCTCTGGTTAGATACAGTATGATTTGCATGCCCATCTTTTTTTTCCTAAGCTAAAGCATCAAGGAGAGATTAAGTCCCTTTATGAGGAGCATAGGGGAGAAGATTGGATGTTCTTAATAGCTTGTCAGAGGGAGACAGTGAAAGAAAGAGGTTTAATATGCTATTTGTATTCTTACAAATTGTATTTGTATATCTGGAGGGAGTAGAGGTGGTTCGCAGAGGATACTGTTATCTTGGGTTTAATGCAGCACATGGCTGGCACAGGGCAAGCTGCAGCGCAACTTGCGGACAGTCCGTATAGCCCAACTGAACATGGGCAGATTTCAGCGGAGTGCAATGAGAGCATCTTTTTAGCTGTTATGTTGCATCATTGGAGGAAACTTCTCCTATAAAGCCAGAGATTTCATTTAGAGAGAGAGAGATGATGAAGGGTAAAAGGGAGGCAGGGGTTGGTTTATTTTTGTGTATACAGCATCAAGATGATGTACCCCAGTGCTGATGGGGTACCCCCTCCTGTTGGTTCTTTTGGTTGAGAATCCCTCTTCTCTGTCAGTGTTCCCCTCCTGTTCTGTAAGTGGAAAAATATTCCTTACAGTTTTCTGAGGAATACATGGCCAAGTGAAAGTGCAAATTAGAGTATTTTTTGACATTTAAAATCCCTCAAGGCATGGCATTGAATGATGTCCTGTAAGCACATCGTCTCACAGTTACCCCAGAGGTCCATAGTCTAACCCAGTAGTTATCTGCCATTCAATTTGTATGAAATATTAAATGCTGTGAGCAAAAATGTTAGACGCGTGGCTCTGCTAGACTGATCAGCAGAGAAATGGTTAATAACATTGACATTTAAATTGGTTTCATGTAAAGTGTCAGTTCTCACCACAGAGCTGAAGAAGAGCTATTGTTCCAGGCAGTCTGTTTGCAGACGCATGAAAACAGTCTCCAGTTGCTTACATAAGGGTCAAGGTTGAGAAAATAGCTTTACAACTCCATGGACAGCAACCATAAAAGAATTGTGTCAACTAGCAGTCCTGCCTACATGTTTTCTCTTTATGCTATGTGAACCATTGGTGATCTATGAAGTGATCACTAGCAGTGCACTTGAAATAGGATTGTCACAAGGGAATGGTTTATTTTTTTGTCTCTCTTATTTAACATCCTAAAATTGTTAAATTTCAGAGAATAAAGAAGTCACTAGCAGAGTTCTGAAACAAAATTTTATGAGTAGTAGTAGCCTCAAACATGGATTTCTCTGAATTTTCCACTCACAGAAGACTGCAGTAAATAAATGGTCTTGCAGGAAGGAGACCTAAGAAAACTTAATATAGAGTTTCACTCAAAATACCCATTCTAGTGTGTGGATCTTTCTTTAGTATCAGAAAAGCAGAGTATACTAAGTAAAAGCTTAGTAATCACATAGTTTATACATTGTGTTTATAAGTTTCAGAATATTGAGGTAGCCTTGCTTTCCTGAAAAGTATAAGAATATCAAACAGTTTAAGCTCACTATTATCAGTTCATTGACTATTAAAATTATGGAATGAAAAAGTAAAGATCGTTAACCATGCAGTTTTTCTGTAAAACCCTCAGGAGGGCAGGGAGAGGGAAGCCGGTAGTTACCTTCAAGTGGAAGTAAGATTCAAGAGCTCTGACCACAGCATCATTGATTCTACTGGAATGGCTGGCCTGCAGGGATTTCTTCTGCTTTTAACACATTCCATCCCTGCATGGGATACAAAAGTTGTCATCTCAGTTAAAAACAAACAAACAAAAACTCCCAGTGAAAATACTGCAAGGTTAAAGTTTCAACCCTAAGAACTACTTTTCAGTTCCTATTGGTAAGTCCTCTATTGAGAATTACTTAACATTAGCAAAATGTACTTTTTTATAATATGACTTCTGGCTCAACTGTAATATTGAAGGCACTTTCATTACAACATTAACATGACTTCATCTTTAATTACCACTTCAAGGTTGGTTACTGATTCGAAATACAGATTATTTCAATTAGAAAATATTTCAGTTAGTTCTCTGACAAGTTTATCATAATCATTCATCACGCTTAAGGCAAATAATAATAGACAGGCCAACACAAATTCTTTTTATTTTAAACTACTCATAATCTGTGTGCTCACTTTAAAAAAAAAGCATCAAGCCATATTTAGTGAGTGCAAGATGCCAGTCTGGGCTCAGATCTTCTTACTGTGTTCCAGTCCTTGCAGTATCATTTCAATTTTTTAAAAACAGAAATGGACAAAACCAGTATTTTGGTTTTCCTTAAAATTAATTTCAGTGGCATGTGCTGAGCAGATAACGCTAAGAATCAAGGGTGCTTTTCTGATGGATGAATTTATGACACCGGCATTCATAATACAGATCTCTCCAAGTGCCTGACAAATGTGCCTCATCTGTGAGGGAAAGGACTGCTTCTGGTGACAGGAGAATAGGTCTCCATGCCAAGTCATTACATGGTCTCTTAGCTCATTCTTCCACCGACGTTCCAGTTTTTGAAATGTGGAGCTCTGTCTGGAACTAAAATTGAATCAGAAGCGCATTCTGGGTAATTATCATGTGGTAGTTCCCTATGAGTACTTCTCTGTGCAAACAGAGAGGTAGAGGTAAAAGATGGAGCCTGCGTCAGTTTAGAGTTTACTGAGTCACTGATTCCCAAACATACGTTTTGTTCTTAACTTCTATGTGTTTCCAAATTATTTCAATGGGAATAAAAAAGCAGTCTCATTTTTCTTTCTTGGGTCTCTTCTGAGCGCATGGCTACTTATTTTGTGAGGCACTAGTTATGTGCATTTGCGTATCTATGTTTATGTAAGAGTAGTACTGCATAATGTAATGCTTCCAGAGAAGTTGGAAAACACTGTGTCCTCGGACATAGCTATGGTTTCACAATGTTGGTCCAATGACTGTAACTGTTAGATACACCTTTTATGAGATTTAGGCCATTTTATTGAATGCCTTGGTTTAAGGCACAGTGCAGTGTGGGTTTGTGTTTTATATCATTACAATTGAGAGTGTCCACCATAAGAAATTACAAATAATCTGCTGATAACAACCCATAAAAGGTTTTGGACTAAAGCAGAACCTGCTGTCAGTATAATTTAAGAAAATCAAAATAGTGAAGAGTAATAGTACTTAGCTCTTTCTCTGGTTTATTGGATAAGGCCAGTGAACCATTTTATGTGACTGCTTGCATATATGCCTTGCACTAAGAAATTCAAGGTAATGTTACATTGCCTTATACCTTTCTCTGGCATGAATGACGTAGCCAAAGAATAAATGGGAACCTGGACATGCAGATGCGAGTGGCAGACATCCTGTCAGCGCCTTGGGGATAGCTCCCTGGTAGCTCAATTTATCACAGCTGTAAGCAGTGTCTTAGAGCTACCCAGCAACAAACAGCCTTGATTTAAGGGGTGCAACAGAGTAATTTGAGACCAGTGCACGCAAATGTATACATCATGCTCTCTCTGTTGCTGATTTAGGTTTTGCTAGGGAAAACTCCTTTATCTTTCCCTCAGAAAGCTGTCACTCATATAGGTTTGCGCTTCTTTCTTCTTCCACTTATCAATGCACGGGATGGAAGTGAAAAAAACCCAACATTTCTTGTAAGGGAGCTGACAGTAGGGGTGCCTGCATCACTGATGGGAATGGAGGCTCTCCATTCTGCTTCTGGATCATGCAAGGCTGAAGCAGGTAATGAGCTCATGCTTCCTACCTCACTGCAGCTTCTCTCTGGCTCCCTCCATCTGGCACAGATCGTCTAGGAGCCAGTGAAAAGCTGGGGCACTATGCTGGGAGCTGAAGTGCCAGCACCACAAAAGAGAAGTGGAGACAGAAGCTTAAGCCTCCTTAACTACCTCCTGTTTACTCTGGTTTTGGCCAGTAGCATCTCTCTATTTGGGCTCCCTAATCATTGATGTTGTGAGTAATCTTGAAGCTTTGTGCGTGTTTTGCAAAATATCCTGGCAAACAAGCAAAAGAAAATAGAGCAAAGTAATTTTTGTGCCATCTCTAAAAAAAGGAAAGCCTACAAAGCCCACATACAAAGATTCTTTTTTTTTTTTTTTAATTTATTTACAGTAAAAATTTAGAAGAAAATAGGTGCCTGGCATAAATTGGTGTAAATTTTTTGAGGCCGGTGGCATCAGTTCACAACAATTAAGATGTGACTTGTTCTCTCGCAAACTCCCTTTAGCAAGAAATATGTCTTTTTGAGTTGGATTTGTTGAATTCAGTAACGCATTCTTACAACTTTAAAATACACAGCCGAAGCAAGTGCATCCTTTTATCACCGGTTAGACCCACTTTGATCTTTAGAAATGTATTGACTCCAGCTGCAAACACAGTTTTGCTACCTGTGTGTGTGAATGACAAAGACGTGCATATAGTTTTATGCATAGCTGCACTTTTTTGAAAATCTGGAAATCTAGGGGTTCTGTGAAGCAATCAGTAAAATGTATATCAAATGGAAAAAAGCATATTGCTAAATCTCTCTAAGTTCAGTAAATTCTCTCTCTTCTTTTTTTATTTGATAACCATGGAAGATTGGTGGCTGAGTGTGGACAGATACACATTTGAATGTGGGGAAGAAAAATGATAACTGTGACAAAAACAGTTTAATTCAAGATTATTTTTAGGTGCCTAAGCCAATGCATGAATCCAACCTCAGTACATTAATTTGTGATACTTAAAAACAGTTAATGTGTTTTGTTTTATTTGTTATTTGGTTGAGCAGATGGTAATGGTTTTGACACAATTCAGTTTTTTATTTTTCTTCTTTACTTTTCTTGAAAAAGACAAGGCTCTTTTTCCCACTTTGTCACAGCTGGTTACCAATCAATCTCAATTCACGGTACAGTGATGATAGCACATGTTGTTCAGGGGCCAAATCTGATTGGGTTGCATTTTCAGCAGTGTTTCATATAAAAAAAAAAATGTGTCTGTATGGCAGTGACTGTCAACACACTATTGTACAACTGTCATTAATCAAAACTAGCAACAATGAATGCATTCATATATGCCAGAGACTGCCAGATTTCACTCAAAATCACCCAATTTCTATTAGAATTTCCTCACCAGCAGTGTTTTCTCATCTGCTTGTTGTTTCTCTGTTTCTTTCTTCCTTTCCAGTCCCCTGCCCCCCCTTCCTTCTCAGTTAATTAAAGGCAGACCTGCTCTAACTATTACTTGTAGAACAGAAATTATGTAACGTGGTGCCCAAAAGTGGCTGGTTTATATCTAGGCACAGGCAGACTAGCTGTTTGAAAGACCTCTCCCAGCTCAGTCTTATGGCTGAAGTCTAAGCTGAACTGAAAGGTTAAGCACCTCCAAATGTTTAACAAAGAGAAGTGCTTAAAATCAATTAGATGGCCATAAACATGTGAAACTGATGTCTGACGCCCTAGTTTTTAGCTGAATGTTGGCATTAGTTGGCTAGGAGTCAGCAATATTTTGGCAATATGTTAGAAGGTGTTTCTTGACACTTCACATATTTTGAAGGCATTGCCTTCTTAGTGCACTGGCAACGTTAAGGATCAACTTAACCAGTATGTTCTGGTTTTCCGCCACTCCATCATCAATCCAGGAATCTGGTAACCTCTGCCTGTGATTGGTATTAACAGTCAGAGAGGCCCTGATCCTGATTTCCAAGTGTTCAGTAGCACTAATCCAGATGAGAGTGAACTTCTCCAGAATTTCAGGTGGAAAGATCTTGCTGTGGGAATATGAGGCTCTGGGGCTGAGAGGAGAGAAGACACTGTTCAAGACTGTGCAAGTGGATGCTTGGAAAACTAAATATGTATTCAGGCTTCACTCCTTGTTACTTCACGGTCCCTTTCTCACACAACCTCCTTGTGCTGCTGTGGATCAGGCTAAAAGTCAGTTTTCTTCCTTTCTCCTTCCTGCCTGCTTCATCTGTCAAAGCTCTTCTCTGAATTGTGGTGACTTCTGGAGACAATGTGGGTGGAACAGATGACTGAGGGGCAGCGTATCAATACTTCAGGACAGCAGATGGTTATAATGTCCCATGGGTCCATCTATGTATGAATCTAATTGCTAGATGGCACGTTCTGTCAGGGTGGTCCAAAAACTCAGTATGGCCTTGTTGGGGAAACAGCCTGGGGGAGCTGGACCTTTCCTTGAAGTAATTGATAACTGGGCCATGATAGTGACATGCTTACGCCACCCTCCATTTCACGACCCAAGTGGGAGATGATGGCTGTACCCTCACTCTGCGTCCTGGCATGCCATGCAGCTGGCTCGTTCCCCCAGCAGCCTTTGCACAATTTGCATGATTGGCAGGTGCAAGCATAAAGACTGCCGAAGCCTCCAAGGCAGCTGGCTGGCATGCCGGCACCAGCAAATCGGTGAGATGAAGAAGAACGAGTCAGCTGCAGCCCACAGCAGACTGGAGGGCCCTGTCCCAGGCTGCCTGCATCCCAGTTCAAGCAGCCACTCAGTCAGGTACAGTCCTGCTGCCTGTCTGTTTTTATCTCGGCAGTGGTAAGTGAACCACAAGGATGTTATTTGTCCGGGGGAAAAAACCAAACAAACAACCGAACAATTAAATAAATGGTTAATTGTTGCCCAGCTTTATAACTATGATTCTTAGATCCAACTCATATTTATATTACAGCTCATCTTAGTTTTCTCATCTTACAGGAGCTGAATACAACTTTATATTTTTAGTCCCCTAGGGCTGGCCTCACGTCAAGAAAATAATCATTTTCTCTTTTCCGCAACTGTGTGGTCTCCAAAAACAAATAACTGCTCCATCGTTGTGGGATACTGTTGTCACATTCTTGAGATTTTTAAGGGAGACAATTTGCCTTTTCTCTCTTACGAAAACAGTGATTTCTATTTGCCATTGACTAGTGCAGCACAGCATGCAAAATGACATAATTTGTGAGCAGTCGAGAAGAAATATGCCTTAACTACATATGGCTGTTGAATGTAGTTGCAATAGATCTGTACTGCTCCAGACTGCATAGTAAGTTCTCTAGCATCATAACTTGCACCCCCCCACACCCCCATGGTATTACGCTAGCAAAAAAAGTTGTCCCTAAAAGTTTCTGAAGTTTGCCATGGCATCTACTTGTTCTTCGCCTTGGCATATCTCTTATTCGTTAGTTAAACCTGAGGTACTGCATATACATATAATTAAGTGTAACTCCTAACAAAAGGGGTATTATATGTGTTTATGTTTCTCTCTGACAGAATGGTTAGCGTCAATTTGGTCTTTTTTTAATTTATTTTTTGCTAATGATTAAAATGGACTTACTGAATATAGAATGAAGCTGTATTGTATTGAGGTGAGCGTGAAAAGATGTATTGACTTCTCTTTATTCTTGGAATCGCTAGTAATGCTCTAATTGATGTTGTGAGCTTTGATTAGACATAACAGAACTTTAAATGTTTCAACATATAGGATCCTTTGAGTGAGGATGCTTTAAAGTCACACAGTGCTTTCTCTACAACTCTATACTAAAGGAACCAATAACAATGTATATCATGTAGACATAAATTAATGTTTCAGATTCCCAAAGCATTTAAAAATACTCACAGAGCCTCACAACATTCCTGTAACTAATTGCATTACATTCTTATTCATTGAAACATTTAAGGGTGCTCTTCCGTATGATTTCAATGTTTGTTGAACAAGTCTACAAGGTCTTTACTGTATAACAAAGGGAATGTAAATTAGTTGTTCTGAAGTTATGTCATGAGTGTGTATACAGTGAGAAAGAGCATTGACGTCTCCTGAAGTCTTGATCTTTCTTTAGTTTCGTGTTCCTATTTCACTGTTTGATACACGAGAATCTGAAGCTAACTCTAGATTCAAGGTGGCTTAATTAAGGTCTCATGGGCTTATAAATGTTGTTGAAAATAATTTTACAAGAGAATATTTCAAGAGTAAAATATCCATGCTGAAAACCAGGGTTTTCCTGATTTGGGAACCAAAGAAATTTCATACAAGATAAAGTCTGCCGTTGACTTTAATGAGCTTTGGATCAGAGCCTAAAATAGTTTGTTAAGCATGACTTCTGCAGGATAATAAGAATTTAACTGAACATATTTTTCTAAGTGTAAGCACTCTAAATGCCTTGAGAATGAATGTTCACTGCATGCTGAAGTACTTTGTATTATTTCAAGTTTTATACATCCTCATAGTTTTAGAATTATTACAACAGTAGAAACAAGGAAACGGACAAAGCATAACTGAATTGTTTCTAATTTTTTTTAAGAAAGAGAAAATGTTGTTGTCCACCCTTAATGAATCATTTTGTAGTATTTCTGTGAAATTGATAAATCTCCTTTAATGTGCCTCTTCAATAAATGTCACCTTCCAGAGCTTAAATATATTTCTTATTGTTTGTAATCGTGTAGTGTCAGATCCTACCAACATGCTCACTGTTTCCCTAAGGGGTTCCTGCTGTAGAGAAAAACTATATATAAAGGGAAATTTCCAAATCGGCAAAAGGTAAAATTGTAGCTCACATAGTTAAAGGCATGATAAACCTGAGCTGTCATATATTGGTAACTGATGTCTGATAGCTTAATTTTATCTTATTGCTCTAGATCAAGGACAAAGTGAATGATATTATTAATAAAGCCCTAATACTGAACATAGCAATACTAATTTTATGTAAAGTTTCAAACTAATGCAGAGTGCAATAAAAATGTCATGAAGATTAATGCTTGGTGGAATTATCTAATGCTAGATAATAATTTATCTTCCAAAGTTGGCTCCAGATAGATTCAGACTGGCATATTCCAGGTGAGAGTTTTCATTCATTTCTGTTGTCTACAGAAAGAGTTTTCGTTCTTTTTCTGTAATGCAGGTATGACATCAAAGATGACTACACTTTGCGCATTAAGAAGGCCATGAGCACAGATGAAGGAACCTACACATGCATTGCTGAGAATCGAGTTGGAAAAGTGGAAGCCTCTTCTACCCTCACTGTGCGAGGTGAGTGTTCCCATGGAGGGAGGGCCTGTCCCCCATATGGATAAATTGCTTTCTGAGAAATGGGCCACATCCTTGCCTGGCATTGTTTGGGTTTCACATACCCTTTGCAATTGCAGGTGCTGGCACTGATTTACAACAGCGGAGAAATCCTAGTCCTGTTGATATCTCAGGCAAAATTTTAATTTACTTCAATAGGATAGGATCTCCCTGCAGTTAAAGAGCTGTTCCAACGTTTTTTTACTGAAGAACAGATGCATACATATGCATAAGCAAGCGCTACATAACCGTGGGCATAGACTTTAAGTTTAGGCGATTCTTAACATTCCTTTCTCTATTAAGTGTAAGGATTATAGTAAGTAACTATCTATG
Source organism: Fulmarus glacialis (assembly GCF_000690835.1). Lineage (NCBI taxonomy): Eukaryota > Metazoa > Chordata > Aves > Procellariiformes > Procellariidae > Fulmarus > Fulmarus glacialis. Next base: position 24,543 of record NW_009229988.1, read on the forward strand.
TTTATTAATGCCAAACATAATGCAGATAGTATTATTCTGTGATTAGCTCTGCCATAATTAAAGTCTCTACCATTACTCTTTATCTGAAAGATAAACCCCAGCCAAAGGAAAAAGAAAATCCTAATTAAATTTTGTAAGTATTACAAGGTAAAGACTAACATATACTCTCCTAAAATATTCTTGGTCTCTAGTATCCACTCGGTGTTTATGTGCTGCTGTTTGATGTGTTAAGGAGGTTTTAAGACCGGTAGAATAATGAGTTGCCAAAATGTCTTTTGTGACAGTAGATATAGACATGCTAAAGATTATGGGGAGAGAAAAAGTTTTTAGGCTAATAGTTCCATATGAGTAAATAGAATATAATAGTTATTACTTCATTCCAAAAGGTAAGCAGCAATTTGGCACAATGGATATCATGCAGACACTATTTCACAGTTTAGTGGTGCATGCTGACGGTTTTCAGTAGAGCTGTGAAAGGTTAATAAAAACATTTTTAGCTTTATCTGTTCTTCTTTTTTCATACACATTAAATCAAATGTTCAAAGTCTCAGTGGATTGCTTTATTAGAACTGGGGTCAACTGACCCAAGAGGCCAGCTTCCATTTCCATCCATTTAATGCATGGACACAGTTCAGTTTAATTTGCTGAATTCAAAGGGAAAAAAAAGCACCGAGTGGCTTTGTAGGGGGTGGAGATGTTAGTGTATAACAAAGAAAAGAGTATTGTGATAAACCATCTGCTGAAATATTACCTCAGTGTTCGCTTCAGACAATAAGTGATAATGCAACTCTTCCCATTTTAAGCTGAAAAAATAGGTTTACCTGCTACATGCTTGTGTAAGAGATTGTTCTTCCATTTTGTAATGTGAGAAAAATAGTCACTACAGCGACTCCCAGAAATACTCTCACTCTGTTCCTTTGTCACAGGCAGAATCATGGTGTCCAATAAATCTGGCAACCAATTCGATAGCCTTTAAACACTCCTAGAATTGTGTATACATTACTGGAGCAAGCCTTTTAGATTTGCTGTCCAGACTTGTGATATAAACAATAGCTAGAACCAAGCAAAAAATCCTTTGAAATCACTGAAGCTTGAACCTGATGAAATTAAGGTGAAAACAACCTGAATAAATATATAATTTAATTGATTTTCCTACAGTAAAAGCAGGTTTTCATTATCTTTGGTATTTTCCCCTCTGGGTTTGTCATTTATAGTCAAATTCATAGTGTTTATCCAACACAAAGGAAGCCACAATATTATAAGCATATTAAATGTTCAGGATATGACAGAAGATGAGAAAAGCCAAGAAATTCAATGGAGAAGGTTATTACTCTGAATTTTCTGAAAACAAAGGACTGGGCAACCCCCCGTTGACTTTAAAGAGACCATGAACAATGGTCCTTTTAATTAAAGGAAGCCTTAATTCTGAATTCTCAAACTTTTGCCAGTTTTGTCTGAAACTGCTTTTACCATAACCACTCATCAGGTAGAGGAGCAAAAACACATAGCACTTCAAAATTCACTTTGAGGGTGCCTTGGTCCTTGCAGGTATCGTGCAGTTACAGCTGCAAACCTGGCAACAACAGCATTATTATGAGCTCCCTCATTCACGGCTCCATCTTCTCAAAGCAGGGGATGAGGATGCAGTCAGGAAGTTTGTGTTACACTGTCACAAACAATAACAGTATTTGAATTCTGTGGCTCAACCTTCATGCCCTCTCTTGGAAAGGTGCACCTCACTCTTATTCCTTATCTCTCTGCAGAAGAAGGAATATGTCCATAGTACTAGAAGACAGAGAGTCTTCAAATAGATGACGGGTGATAAAGGGCAGGAGGCTTGAAATAGTTAAATGAAGTGGGTATGCCAAAGTAAGGATAAAGCCACAGAAGGGTTGAGAGCTAAGAAGCTCCTTGCATGCTGCGTTACCTCTGGATCTGCGTATCTTACATTTGACCCTAGCCTGCATATAAGCATACAGAGCTGGTTAGCTTCTTTTTTTAAAAAAAAAAAAAAGAAAAAAGAAAAAAAGAAAAAAATTGTGCTGTTGCTCAGAAATGTGTAACTACTTCTACTGCTAAAATAAGGGAATTTTGGCCTACCCAGATGCAACCTGGAGTCAATTTTATGTCCAACTTTTCAGCTTTTCTGAAAGGGGATGTCTATATTTTATTAATAGAGGGACTGACAGCCCTCTTCCCTAGCACAAGTGTAATGAAGGACTGTTGCTTTAATCAAGAAATCACTTGTTGCAGCAGCAGCTTTCAATCTTGATATCAACCTGAAACAGTATTAACCTGTCGATCATTCAGCAGCAATTTTTTTAGGAAGTAGAAGTTATCTAAGCGGTAATTTAGGAGGTTCTGGGTTGAAATCCCTGTGGCTATTTCAGCCTATTTGTTATATTTTCATCAGCACTGTCAGTGAGGAAAAAGCAGTGTGCTGTAAGCTTTCATGCCCGTTATTGAATGAGAAAAACCGTCCTGGGCTTTCTGTAGCCCTTACTGTGTACTGACTGGCCATGCTTAAAATTCAATTGGTATTTGACTCAGAAAGCAAATGCCTTGCATCTACTGGCATGACATTTGGCAGTCTGCAGCTTAAATTGATGTGTTCATCGGGATCTAAAAGTTTGTGCTAATGCAATGCAATTTTTCTTTTATCAGGCATTAACAATGATACTTGATGATGGCATGCAAAGATAATAAAAATGTTTCTCAGAGAATGGTTCCAGTCAGCTTGTTCAGATGCTATGCTCAAGTAAATGTGATAATAGTGGCACGTGACTAAACAGTAACAACAGTAAACATTTTACTTAGGCTGTCATTTGAGGGGCTAGCAATCATGGTAGTATCCATAGTGGAAGGTAACATTACACGTCATGCATTCTGACAGATATTCTTTTCTTTTTTTAATTTCTTTTTTATGTTCTCACTACACCATTGTAATGTCAACAGCTCGCCCCGTTGGTAAGTAACCATCCTTCTATCCATTTTAGCATGGCTTCATGCAATGCTTCATCTTTCATTTGCAACAGCATTTAACTGGCTGAAATTAGCAGCCAATCCTTACTAGTTTTAACTGTCTAACACCAGGCAAGTGATTTTGACTGACAAAATGCTATTTCTGAACTTTGTATTTTCTGCTGTGTCACGTATAAACACATTTGCCAAATCACCAACAAATACCAATCAGAGAAACGGGGTGGGTGTGGTGATACTGAGCCAAAATCACTCATTCAGATGTTTTTCACAGTCTATTTAAGGGCCTGGTATAAAAGCCATTGAAATCAACAGAAAGGATTGTATTGACTTCGGTGAGCTTCTATCAGGCCCTAAATGATCAGCTCATTTTGCTTTTATTGCATAGCAGTAAAAGCACAGGCTTTGCATGTCCCGTCTTTCTTGTATCTTTTAAAGAGTTTTGACATTAAGTAGTCCTGAAATAGAAGAGGGGATGGAGTAGATTTCCGTGCTTGTTAAGAAAGTCCATCATTGATTTTTACCCTTGGGTCATCTTGGAGTGCATTATGGAATGCGCTGCATAGGATGCAGACTGTTTTGAATAACAAGTCCAGAGGAAGACGACCTCTGGATTTTGAATTCCCACACTGAAAATTTGATTCCTTCCTATACCTTTGAAATTACTTCTGAGAATTTGTAAAAATCTAACTGAGCATGATGGAAAAATTGCAACTGTCAGTAGCTGAAATTCACTTTTGGTGTTCAGAAATATCCTGAACATATTATTTAATTTTCATTCACGGATGTTTACTCTGTGCCTGTATGGATTTTCTAAATAATTTAACCAGTTGCACTGCTCCTCTGATCTTTTTTAGTAGTTTATGTTTAGATGTATCTTTTAGATGTATCTTTTAGAATAATAATATGGTTACTCAGATTTTTTTGGATTAGTGTGAAAAGTATGTACTGGTGTTTACGGAGATTGCTGAGAGGTTTGAGCTGTATGTAGTTAAAACTTATGTTAGATATGCATTTGTCTGAAGTTTATGAGTTTGAACTTGTCCCAGCTCTTCACAGTTACGAGTTAGAGGAAGAGAGGTTGGAATAATTTAAAGATAAAATCCAAGTTAGGCCTCTGTTTCCAGAACTAAGGTGATCCCATGCTTATTAGCTTGCTTGAACTAGCATACATAGAGCCAAGCCAAGTACCTCTGCAGTCACGGCGTGGCTTATCCATACCTGTGCAGAATGGAAATTCACTGTTCTCCATTTGGGATTTTGATAGCAAGCTTTAAACCCCAGTCACTACTGTATTACTTTGGCATTATGCTAGTTCTCAAGAAATTAATTCCCAGGAGTTGTAACAGTGTAAAACTGGAGTAAACTCACAAGAAACTTTGCCTTTGCTTAGCAAACATAGTATGAATTTAGTATGCTTCTAATGTAAATCTCTCATGTTGGGGAGGGGGTATGGCTGATAGCGAAATCTTCTTCATTCACCAGAAAATGCTACAAGATTGAAAGTATTTTACTTAGATATTTTTCTCACTTTGCTCACTCTTAAAAGAAAACCAAGAAAAAAAATCACAAAGTAGAGACTGTTTCAGGCTCTGTGAAAGCCACATAAAATAAATGGCTGGAGATTCCTAAGAAAATGATAGGTTTCAGCAGTGTTGGTGGTGTCTCATTTCAGAACACTGATTCTTTTTTAAGACTTTTCAGGCCTTGAGTCATCCATGATTCCATCTCCAAAGCTTATACAGAAGCTCTTGGTCTCAAGTTACTTTATGTCCAAGTATATGATACCCTTGTGTGACCATGCTGTGGTCAATTTGTCATATTCCCTGCCTACGCGATTTTATTTTCTTACAAGTGAACATCTGGTACAAAGAAAACTCTTCTTTTACATTATTTTTTCAGGAAACATGAATTAGAATCGTTGACTTTAAAATAATTATTATATGGTCATATGGTCTTTATCAAATTATTTAATTTAGTGATTATCTTTGTGAATTATGAAAAGATTGTTAAGTAAATAAGTCCAACCCCCAAAATACTTAGCATATAGAACTCCCATACAAGTGTGTATGTAGTGATTGCTACATACACATTTATGCATAATAAAAGCAGATCACTTTCTTTAGATCACTTTTATCTGATCCTCTACTTGTAGAAAAGGCAATGCCGTCCTTATGATAGTGTATGCCTTTATGGTTTTTTGCTTAAGGACCTGAAATGAAACTGATTTCTACAGTTCATAATCTCTGTTTCAGTCAAGAGTAGGCAAAGCAGGTGGCTACTTATCCTGTTTTTGGAAAATTTAAAGCCCAGTAAAGCAAAACAAAGTAGCTTCCCTCTCCACCACCAGTTCCCCACCAAGAAGCCCAAATGATCTTCTGTTGAAATTGTCATTTGACAAGAATGGTGAGTCAAATCTTGTAGCATTTTTTTTGTTCAGGAAGTTAACTGGAATGCAGAGAAAAAATACCGCTAAAGCAAACAGTACTTAATGTTATTAAGCTTACAGCTCTCTAGGAGGATGACATTTTAACAGAAGAATATTTATATATTTATATATATGTTAAACTGCAGGGGAGCAGTTTAAAAGTTTATATTCTTTCTGACACCTGAGAATTATCTATGTACCTCTAACTTTCATCACTACCTCCAATTCAAAGCAGACATGTTTTGTCTTTATTGTGTTTTAAACAAGACCAAACCATTTTCTTTCAATGCCTTGTCACTGAAGAATAGAGGAATATTTTTAATGTTCCAGGATTGCAATTCTTGTTGCAAACTCTTGCAAAATTTTCATTTTCTATTCAGTTTTTGCTTGTTTCAAATATTTATATTCTGTTAGTTATTATATTTTTATTTAAATTTCAGCTTGAGTCGAAAATTCAGGAGTGGGATTACCAATGACCATATTAGGTTCAAGCAGTTATTAACATATGGTATATGCTACATATAGACAAAATGAGGTATTGGTTCTGTCTGAGGTAGATGGCAGCTGGTGAATTTAACAGCTCTATGCCAGTTACTCATCATGTTTGGATTTGCTGTTAGGAATAAATGTATTGCCCGTTTCTAAAATAGATGTTCTCTTATTTATAACCTTTTGAAAAGATTTCTGACAGGATTTACAACAGATGGGTTTAGGAAACAAGATATTTATCCCTATGTCAACCATTTCTGTTGATGTTTCACTCATTAGATGGATTTTCTAGATGAGCAAGTTAGTATTTTCTCACCTTTGCATTCTGCTGTATTTCTTATGGCAGTTGGTCAGGAGAATAGCTGTTAAAAGAAGCACAAAAGTTGGGAGGATCCCAAAAGTTTCATACAGTCCCACTGAAAGTTAGTCCTCTTTTCAAAAGCATTTGCCATATTGCTTTGAGATGGAGGACCTAAAGTTCAAATAGAAGATCTATGAAGATCTGTCTGATGTTTCAGTTACCTTTTTACTAATCATCCAAAAAGTCGTTCAGATCACAGAGTACTCAATTTTCAAATTAATTTCAACTACATCCAAGTGAAAATACAGTTCTTTGCATTTCAGTTGCCTTGCAGTAAGTCAAGTTTACTTAATTTATTGTCATATGCTATGACTCATCTTCCCAGAAAGAAGCGACATGCAGCAAATAGCTAGATACTTTTGCCACTTGGATAGAAATTAAGTATTTGGAATTAACTAAGGAAGTAAGGGAAGACCAACTAAGTTACAAAAACTTCAGTTCCCTACCATGTTGAAGAAGAGAGAAACAGATAAGACACATGCCATGAATTTTCCAAATTTCAGATTAATTAAATACAGCCTAGTCACATTTAAGTGCAATGTGACTGTATGATGCATTTCACTCTGCTCTGGGAAGTTTCATGTCGTAAATCAGCCAGGCATGACTTAATGGTCTATTAAGAGTGGTGCAACATGAAACATAAAATAGAAAGGGCTGTATTTTAAACAAAGTTATATTAGGTGTTGTGGCTTGAAATTATATTGTTCCGATGGCTCAGATTGGTAAGTGAGAAAGATCTCTCTTTATTCTTCTCCATTCTGACTCTTGCAGGGAGAGTCTATATAGGATGAATGCTTTTATTTTTAGTATATTCATGAAAATATCACCTTCACTTGAGACACTGAGGATTTATACAATATCAGTAACGGCGATTGGTGTGTAACAGAAGAGATGAGATCATGCTTGGCACTACGGTGCTGTCTTTCAGTGGCAGAAATCTCAAATCTCTATCGAAGTCTGGTATGTTGCCTGTCTGTCTGCTGCTACCACCTATAGAAATTTTCAGAAGAGAGTAAGGACACCAGTGGACATTAGGCTTTTGGGATTTGTTTCTTCCTTAGGTGAAAGAATAACACATCATTCTTGTTTAAAAATAGGCAAATTCTTTAGATTAAAGAGAAAAGGTTGCCATAGAATGAAATTCAGATTTCATTGTATACCAGTAAGAAATTAAAATATGGAGCTGATTTGCTCTGACATTTCTTAGCCTTTTAAAGGCCAGTCTAAAAACCCTAAAGTCCTTAGCATTTCTACTTTGGCAAAACTCCACTAGCTGAACTTGCTTGAATCCTATAATGACTTCAGATATCATAGAAATACAACATTTGCAATATATGGGCCAGAATGGCTCTGCAAGTGGACACTGAGCACATTAACCACCAAGCATTTAAGTGCTGGTCCACAAAACTCGGCTTCGTTTCCAGCTGCTCCAAGTCTTCTTGGGTAGGCCAGATAGTGATCAGAACAGAAACATAGAAGATCTCATAGAAGATTCTTCTTCAGTAGTAAGCATGAAAGATGGCAGTGTATGTACTTGAAGTTTTAGCAAGTCATACTGTGATGACCTGATTCATTCCACTATGGTACCAAGTATGTGCAAGTGCAGGAAATGATCAAGGACCTCCTTTTTGTTTTTGTTTTTGTTTTTTTCCTCTAGCTTGGGCAAGTTTTAAGAAGTTTAGTGTGTAAATCTTTTTTAACTTTCCTGAAGCAAATCAGTGGGAATTGTTTTCTTACTTCAGTGGATTCTGAGTCTCTCCATAAGTCTTTGAAGATTAGTGTATGAAAAAGTCTTTTGATGTGTTGCTTCCACCCAAACTTTTCCCTTCCTTTTTCTCACTTACTTTTCCTTCAAGAGGAGTGTGGAAATCAATACGTTAGTCCATTCACTTTTCCCTTTACCTTTTTTGCTCGATTGCTGCTAGCCATATTACAGTTTGGATATGATCTCAGTATTATTCAACAGCAAAATGAATGTATGCCCCATTCCTTGAATGCTAGTATTGTCAATCAGCATAAATAGTCTTTTTTCTTCCTTACTCCTTTTCCTCTCTTCACTTTACAGTGGCCCAAATTGAGCAGAATATCTCCTCTCAGCCTTTTTTATTCTCAAGAGTAAACAAACCAGGAACTTGCCATCTTTCTCGCTATAGATGTAGCCTATTAGCCTATCTAGGCTCTTTACTCTTCTCATCGTCTCCTTAGCTCTTCTCTTCAGCATATGAATTAATATTTTTTTGAAGGAGATAACCAGACTACACTCATTATTTTGATGAAATCTTACTATATCAGTGAGGGGTATGCTTTTCTTTTTTAAACACATTACCAGCAAACCCTCCTGCTATCTCCTATGACAAAAGGAATCATGGCAGATTACATGTCTTTTTCTTGTCATAATTTGTTTTGTTTGCTAAACAGAAGGTATAGTACCACCAGCCACCCCTAATGGTACAGTTTACATTAGCAAGCGGGCTAAAGTGTTAATATTTTAGGAAAGCACATCTTTTCTATCTGATCTGAGAAAAAGATGTATCCTGAATCTCAGATGCTGGAGGAAAAAAAAATTAAAAAGTATTATCTAGAGTAGAGAAAGTTCTGAGTAATGTAAGTTATTGGGCAGACAGAATCAGTGCTACCTCTCTAAAACTAAGTGAAGGACTTTCTAGAAGGGATTTTCCAGGAGCATCTGTAAGGTGCAGGGACCGCTTAAAAGAGATGATTGGACAAGAGGCCAACAAGGCAGATATCCTGCTGGGAGTGATTGGACAAGATAATAATAAAATAGAGATGTATGATTAAAGGACAGCAGGCTATAGTCTAATGTTGAGATTAAATTCAGACCAGATATTTAAACTTAATGTTTAAATGTACTGTAAAACAAAGAGGAGGAGGGGGTCAGAAAAGATGCTGCTGATGAACCCAGAGCACTGGAAAAGGGCAGGGGGGAGGCAGAAAGTAGTTGTCTTTCTTTTCTCCTATGTAGGAGACAGAGTTGGATTTTTTTATAATTATTCTCATAGCTTTGTTTTATTGTCATTAGTCCTAAGTAAGAAGGAAGAACAAATCCTTGGTAGTAGTTTTTTTTTTGCACTTCAACTTTTGTTGTAAAAAAGATAAATGCAGATTTGGCAGTTATGTTAATTGAAATAGTCAGGGAAACTTTGAATATAAACCAAACCTGCTTTTTCATTATTGTTTATCTCACATCTCTTTTTTCCACAATGCAGATTTATCCCACTTCTTTCTTTTAGGTCATCCAGGGATAAAAGAGAGATTTTATGTGTCAAAATATATAGGACAGTTAGCATTTTTTTATTTATTGATTCTCTAGACTTCTTTCACCTCTTGCAAAGAAAGAAAAAAATGCTTATGCTTCCACACTTTGAGAGATTATCTGCTTCACTGTTTCAGAACAACTGAAGAATAAAAATGTTGTTATATGTGAAATTCAGAACCTGAATTTAAATTGAAGATTAGAACAATTAATCCAGGTATGAACGAAGGTTTAGCATTCACACTGTTGTGTTTTTACATGGCTCATCTGAAAAAATCAAACAAAACAAAACAAAACAAGATGAAAGAAGTTTCTCACTTTCCATGAGACAGGAGCAGCGTGAAGGACACTTATATCAGAACTGGTCCTGGTAATACTCTTGCTGAGATCTCGCTTTCCCCTGCTTTCTACCTCTGCCCCATTGTAGCCTGATTCCTCTCCCCCAGCGCTTCCTTTCATTCAACCTGCTAAAAGTTCTCCCCACTTGCCTCCCTGTGCTTCTAATTTTGTATATTTGATCTATTGGCACAGGACATATGAGAATTAATTTTGAAGCCGTGTCAATGTTAAAGATGGTATCTGACCTATGGATTATAAACACTCCCCTAGGTTATGGGAAGCTGCTTTTCAGAAGAATCCAAACCAAGTACCTGCTTTGCCACCTCCACCTGTGTCATTTTACAATAATAATACGGGTCTAGTGAGGGGCTTCATGTATCACTTGTTATCCCCACAACATACCCATTCCTCATTTTTATTGACGGAATCATCCACCTGAAGAAAAAATCATGGATGAAGAAGAACACTCTAAATGAACAAGGAAGGGAACATAGTTAAAGAAAAAACAAAATATCCACAAAATGAGATCTATGAACTTGTTTCAAAGTCCAACTGCACTCATACAGACTAGGGAATAGTTAGAGATTCCTATGCTAACATGATACTCATGGGAGAGAAGAAAAGGAAACTCATTTCCCAGGCAACTCAATCGTAACTGGCATGCTAAAAAGTTCCTTCCTTCCTGGTCTGTGAACACACCTAATTACTGGAGCACACCGTAAAATTGAGAAGTCTTTGCACTTTAAAGAAAATGACCATCCTAAATTTCTGTTAGTTTATCCCTGATAAGAAATATCTGAATTAGTAATAGACCTAAGTTGTCATCCTCTCAGGCTTCTGTAATGGCTACTGTGTCAGAGGCTACACCCTTGGTTTCTCATTAGTCATAGCTAATAGTGCACTAATAACTTTGTGTCCTAAGAACCACACATCACTTTCGGTACCCATTAAGAAGATCTGAACTTCTAAGGAAAGAACTGCTGACTCAGCCCAGGTTTCTGGTGTTTGAGACTGGAAATATTTTCTATTTTCCCCTATTTACTCCATCAGCAATAGTAGCCTTGCAAACCATCTTTCAAAACTCCTAGACTTTCATATCTGCACTTTTTGGCAGCTCATGCCATGTGAAGGACAAATATTGCTACAGCAAGGTATATAAGTAGGGTCTTAAGAGTTTTCTTTTACATTTGTATCACAAAAGCATCCAAAAGTCCAATATCTACCAAACCTTCTAGAAAGATTTAACCAACAACACACAAAGCTGGGGGATCATTATTTTCTTTTAAGAATTCCTTTACTGCCTTCAACTGTCGTCTAAGCCAGTATCTGGAACCCACAAAGCAATCCTACAAATAAGTAGTCCTACTCCATAGATGACGTCAAGGGTTACCTCCAATTTCAAAATATGTAATACTTCAGCTGGAGCTCTGGGGGCTTCTGCTATCCTCTATGTAAACATCTTAGAGGCAAGTCTTGATCTGTACTTGGTAAGCCTGGAACTGAGTTTGATCTCTTAAAAATATCAACAAGTATGGAAGATCAGCTGAAGTGGCCACATGAATATTGTCACTGTGGTAAGGGTTTGAGACAAGCATTGAGATATCCAGTTTCAAGTCTTTGAGGGCTTTGCAAAAGAAGATTTTGATGTTGATGGGGTACCAGAAGTCAGAAGACAATTTGGGGAAGACGCTTTTATCTTATCACCCTAACTGACTTGTTACTTCCAGGCAGAGCTACTGAGTATTGTACCAGGTGTAACTTTGATTGTTCAAAGGATTATTATGAAATTAATTTATTGCTGCAAATGTACAATGCTGGAAAAGACTGTAGATGGGAATATTAGGTTGCTCTGCTGTTTCTTCCCTGCTGGAAGCAAGCTGAGTCTTAAAGAATCTGGTTGCTTTACCAGCCAGCCTGTTTCTGCCTCAAAGCTTTTTCCCCTATCAGTGAGCATTATCTGAGTTTTGCTTAGAACATTTACAAGTCAGGATCTTTCCCCTTGCCCCTTTTGAACAGTCACAGAAATATGTTTATGGATAATAAACAATTCTGATTTAAAATGAAGCACTCATCTTTATCACTTTAGCTTGCCTAAGTAATCTTCACGATGAATTTCATTTGCAGTTCACTATCGACTTAATTTAGTTGCAATTAAAGGTTGTCAAATCTGTAATTTAAGCCCTTCAATATTTGTTGTTGTCACTCTTTTCCTGTAATATATTATTTTTTCAGTGGGTCTGATCCAAAGACCACATAAGCCAATAGGAGAATTTCTACCAACTTCAATGAGCTTTGAATAAAGCCTCATATGCCATGGTATGTGAGGACATTTTATCTAAATAAGTACGTGTAATTAAAAGATTACTAAAGTTTTCATTATCTGAAAATTGTTTGGATTATAAAATGAGTTTGGTCTTATAGTAGCAGCCTTAGGTAATTGAGGATGTTTAGAAAAAAACCCAAACAACAACAAAAATCCCACTGATATTAGTTGCTGTGGTTACAATTCCTTTTCTGCTTGCGGTAGCAATACTGGACTAAAACTTGCTACAATATCTACTTTTAATTAAAATCACAGGAATATAATGTACACACCCCAGGGCACATGGGCTGAGGGAGATGATGTGAGCAAGTCATGATAATAAAATTCCCTTAGGATCATTGAATTCAATGTGAACCACAAATCACAAGATCAGCTCCAAAAACTGTGTCACTGGAAGAAAATGTTGCTAGTACTTGATATGGAATGAGTGTTCTTTTTGCTATAAATTCACATTTTCCTGTGGTAATTTTCCCTTCCCCTTCTGAGTCTTCTGCCATGTTTCTTATCAGGTGACCAGAGTTCACCTAGGAAGGATGAACTCACTGTCTCCGTCAAACTTCTCTACATCAGCATCTTTATCGGCTCCTGGTGACTCAGTGTAAGCTTTAGTACTCAGTAACACTACTGGGAAAGAAATGAATGCAATTCATCCCACCAGATTAGGGATTCTGCTAACTATTAAGATTGGAGAAGAGTTGAGAAATCCCTTTGAAATAATTTGCAGTATTCGTTTCTTCTTTTTTTTTTTCTGAAGCTCTTTAACACTTGAGCAGAGGCTACCTTCATATACATTTATTAATAGAGTAAAAGATCCATTCAGTCATACATAAAATGACATCTGGAAAGAATGCAACAGAATGCACTCTTCCCATTTTGAACAACATAACTAATGCTCACTACTGCTCATGCTTTTCTATCTCCATTTTAATTCTTGCAGTAGAATACTGTTTTGTGCTGTAAAAACAGTTCTGAACATGATGTGATTAACCTTAGGGTCCCCCCATCCCCTCATCTCAAAGCTCCCTCCTACATGGCCTATGCTTTCTATTCGTGTTCAACCATCTGATTTCCATATCATCCTGCTCAGCCTCACAAACGGCTATTAGCATAACAGAGCTTTAGTGTGACATTGATTGAAACCAGTGCTTGCTGAATGCAGTATCAAAGCATAATTTGCCAGAAATCAAATCTAATTTATTGTGTACTATTTAAATTTCTCAAAAAAAAAAGGAAAAAAGGTTTCAATAGAAGTATACTAGGTCTGTAGTCTTAATTGTTCTTTTTTCATATTTTTGTCTAGTCCTCTGCAATCCAAGCAATATATTTCCTTTTCAGAGCCATTGGTTTTGACTTTCAAATGTCAATTAAGCAAGAGTTTTTCCACTCTGTTTATTCCAATCCAGTTAATGTTACATCTGAAACGGTAAAGAGTAATAGTTTGATAGGCACAACACTCAGTTTGCTGCTTCATAACAGTTTTTTCAACAGATTCTTCTGACGACCTTAATGTTTAGCTTGAATTAAGCATTAAAGTACCACATAACTTCAGCAGCTGAAGCATATCAAGCTTGCTGTTATTTCTCTAACTGTACCTTTTCAGAATGTTTTAAAAATTCTACTGCGAGAGAAGCAATAATGACTTGAATTAGGTTTTGTCCAACGTTCCACTGAAGCTGGGCTTTGAGAAAGTAATGATCTCAGTTAACCTTTCTGCAAAATAGGAGTAATAATGTTTATCTATCTTTATAAACAGCATCTATATATGAAGATAATGAGCTCTATTTTTAGGAAAATTGAAGAGCCCAAGTGCTTATTCTGTCAAAGAAGACGTGGTGTCTCTGAGCAGGGTTGCATTGCATTCTCTGGGGATAATGGCAGTCTTACTGCTTTGGTAGTTATACTTGACCAAGAATTACTCCTGCAATTGTTAACTGCTACTTTCAGTTGTCAATTTGAATTATTCAACTGGAAATTGATAGATAAAACTGATATGGTGAAAACATTGTTTAAATGCTGTAAACAAGGTCATTTTTATCAGAGGCCACCAATAATGCAGCATAGACATAAGACTCGTGCATAGTTCCTGTCAAATGCAGATATAACACCTGAAGAGGTTAGAGGTTTTCTGCTCTCCCTTCTGCCTGAGGTTGCTATTGATTCTATATTAATATCCTGGGCAATGAATTTCTATGGCTGAGCAGCAAACACTGAACTAATTTAGTGACCTTTATTAAGTGGGTGGTCAGAACTGTAGAGATACTTTAGCGTAAGGTATGCCTGTAGGAATGGAGGTTTCTAATTCACAGCTTAAAGGTCTTTCTCTCTTTCAAAACACATGTGCTGATTACCACATTACTGCTTTCTGACACCTGTAGAGATTATATACAGATAAGCTAGGTAAAACAAGGTGAGGGAAAAACAAGTAACTGGCTGCAATCCAGCACTTCAGGAATAGTACAGGATAAGTTCGGATCCTAGAGTAGGTGTAACAACACCTATGCTCTTATAGAAACCTCAGAATATATGGGTATAAATGGGCAGCAGCAAGGCACCTAGCCCTTCATGCCTGCCCTTTCAGAAGACTAACACCTGCTGAGGCCCAGGGAAGAGGTGGACACTTCTCTCTCCAGAGAGGCCAAAACCTGTGCTTAGGAGTATGAGGTAGAAGGAAGACTCATTGTGTTGTCCTCACCCTCTGCCTTCTAAATTGGTGGTGATTCATGTTTATTAAGTGCTTTGCAGTTCTTGTGTTAAGAATGCATTAAACCAGTGCTATTCAACTGGTGCTTTTTAGACTCCTGCTGATCTGTAAAGCCTTGGGAAGTACCTCATGAGATAACTGTAAAGTGTATTTCAAAAAAATCAGATCTGCATACATTTCTATGCAGTTAGCAGATTTGTGTCTGTGCTGTCAGCAGGTGTAATCGGAAGCTGGGTCTTGATTGCTCTTCGTGCCTAATTAAATAGTTTGTAATTATAATGGTGAAAATATGGTTTTCTAAAACACTTAAATTCTGTTTACCTAAAAGCTTAGTGTTCCTAAACCATCCCTCTCCACAACCACCAAACCAATAGTGGAATAGAAGAAAATTAATGTGGGTTTTTTTATTATTATGTTGTGCCCTTCTTCAGCCTGCTGCAAAAGTTAGCTAGTCTTTTGATGAGAATATTTGGAGACACTGCTTACATTTTTCAGATATGCCAAATTGTATAAATCCAATTCCAGTGAATTCCAGTGTTGAACTAAGACTGGAAGGTTTGCACGTCATGCATAGAACAGTCATTTGCTTTATCACATCATGTTCAACATAGTCACTGATGTCAAGTTTTTTCTCTCAAATCCTCCAACACTGCTTCTTCCCCACTTTCCTTCTGCACATTAACACTTTTTCTCTCCCTTCTTATTCCCACTAAACATTGGCTCTCTATTCTCCATCAATACTCCCAGACAAGTAAAACTACACCTCTCTTTTAGAAATTGTTCACTTCTGACTGTGCTTCCTGGTCCCCTATGTCTGAACACTGTTAATGCCATCTACTTGAAAACATAGCCAGTCCTGGTTCTTCTTTCTTGTTCTAACTCCACTTTCTCCTTTTTTCTTTTCCTTGTCTATTCCTGATCTCCTGGAATACCTATTCCTTCTTACTCACCGCTCGCTGCTGCCCACTAACTCTTCAGCTCTTGCTTCTTTCTTGTCTTTAGACAAGCTGAAATCTGGGTCTCCCAAGTTTGTGTTGTTTTAGCAACCATTCTTCTTACAGCAAGTTCTCCTTTCCACTCCATTCTTGACCACACTACCCCCAAGAGAAGGGAGGGAGCTCTTGAACTTCTGTCCTGCTGTCATCCAGACCTTCCTCTCCTTTCTCAATATTTTTTAAAAGTCTAGATGGGCAGACTGAAAAAGGCAATCTGTATATACTAATTCATACCTTGCAATACAGGATAGCGCCAGCACAACAACAATCTCTGTGAACTGTAGAGGGTATGAGAGTGCTGATATCTGCCCAGATGAAAGGTAGAATACATCCAGAGCCGGCATCATAAACACCTGACTGCTGCTCCTTAACATTTGTTGTCATCAGAATTTAGTCTAGCATGTATGGTTGTAATGTTTCTTTCCTTTTTTTTTTTTTTAAAAAACAAACAAAAAAAATCACATGGGGATATCACATACTGATATTGCTGCTCTTTTTGTTGCTGTTGTTGTTTTTGTTTATATATTAGTTCTGTCTATACTAATTAATGTTTCTGGTGTTATGTCCTCTGGCATAAAACAAATCTCCATAATGTTGTCTCTTTCCTTCAATATTCCTCATCTCCCCCTCGCAAAATATCCTAAATTTACACCATGGTTTTTCTTACATTGTAGCTCCCCCACAGTTTGTGGTGAGACCACGAGACCAGATTGTAGCCCAGGGTCGAACAGTGACTTTTCCTTGTGAAACTAAAGGAAATCCCCAGCCAGCTGTTTTCTGGCAAAAAGAAGGAAGCCAGGTAAGTTATAAGCACCCTACAAGTCTTTCAAGCCTTTCTAGATAGTTATATTTTTAAATTTTAGGAATATTATTTATATTACCTTTCACAGATTCTTTTAATCTTTCACAGGAATTTGTCTTTTAAACTATTACTATTCTCTACCGATATTTTTGTTGCCGTTTTTTTAAAATATTAATATTGTGAAGAACTCAAAGGCCATTTAAGTTGGTGAAACTTGTGCTAGGTGCTGTATAAACGTATAGAAAGCAACAGTATATATCTTAAAGACTTTTCATTCTGAAACCCCCAACAAACAGGTGAGTGAGACAAACACAGTAGATAAAAAAGGTATGACTCAATTTTTAACTAATCAGAGTCAGTAATTACAGTTCACAACCTGTCTAGACATGATCAAGCAAATACATATCTAGTAAGCTGATTTGCATTGACATAGTCTCATAGTGCATACAGATATAGGTTTTGAACACGCAGATGCTTTCTTCAGTAAAATTGTCTCAGGAAATTTCCGAATCCAGTTTTGGAAATATTTCCCTGATCCTTACTGTCGTTTTTTTGAAAGCAAAATTTCTGATGTAGCAGTCAATGTTGCCATTAGCCAATATTAACTTCTATAGCTTAATATTTGAATGTCATGCCATAACATTTTTTTACTGCTCTTGCTGTATTGGCACTATGTTACAGCAGAAGTCAGTCCTTCTCACTTTCAATGTGCAGTTCATGTTAGTATGTTAAATTTGAACACTGTAAACTCTGTGCCCTATTCTCTTTTGCACCTGAGAAAAGATTAAAAGGGGCAAATGGATGCCCAAGGACAGCGCCTTCTGCAGCTCCCTGATGAAGCCTGTCATGGCGACGTCTGCCTATGTATTTATACTACGTACCCTTCTCCATTGGCTAAATTAGTCTTTCCAGAGCCCTGTCTACTTTTTCCCATATGGCAATATGAGTGAGTTAACTCAAGTATCCATACTGTGCTGTGCCTTTTGTCTAATCTGGAGGCATTGTGTGTACCACCTCTGTTAAAAAGTGGAATAAGAACTGAATCGCAGATCTCCCGCTCTGCCACCTGCTTCTGCTTCACCTTCTCACGAGGTCAGATAACTAGTCCAGAACGACAGGACCAAGGCTGACAGCATTTTGTGCTCTGTTGCATTTGTGGCTTACAAAGATACAACACTGTTACTTTATGAGTGTAAGCTTGTATGAGTGTAAGCTTAGTCTTCAGTGTGTTTCTTTCAGCGTATTATTCAGAGAACTTTAGATCTATCCTCCACGGTTCACATCCTGATAAAACACAGTACTGTGAGTCTCACTAAGGTGAAAATTGTTCCAAGGGGAAAGTAGAATAGCATATTGAAATTAAAGTAGGAAGTACTGATGTGCTAGCAAACATTTCAAAACTCTTCCTTGTAGAGCATTTTAATAACATGGTAATGTTTATGTAAAGTGAGCTTATAGTGTCACACTTGAATCTAATAAAGTGGACATCCATCATGCTGTAATAAAGAGAAGAGCTTCTAATTAAAGTAGAACATCATTTGCAGGATTAAAGTCATTTAGCGTAATTGAAAAGTGTTAATACTCTATTTTATCCTCTTCCATTGGTATCACTTCAAGGGTAAAAACATTTTAAGGTGAAAATGCATCTTGTGTCTTTAATTGAATGTTATTACCTACTGATTGTATCATGTTGAAACTGTTTAATTACAAACCTTGAAAATTAATTACGGTATTGAGAACCAGATCCCTGAGGGTTAGAATGGTCTTTTTTGGCAAATAAATGCAACGTAAAAATTGATACCTCCATGGTTTATAATCAAACCTTGAAACATAGCTCAACGTGATTCACTACATCCTCATCTTAATCTTAACTGAGCATCAGTGAAGTAACACAGGTTAGCGTTACCATCTCAATATACAACTTGCCAGATTTTGCAATGAGACGCCATAGAATAGGTGAGTTTCCACACACTGTATATCATCATAGAAATCTGAAGGATGGTATTTTGGCCAAATTAGGCATTGTCCACTGACCATACATGAGTTTTCACCTTTGCATGCCCGGCTATAAGTTGTTGCTTGGTTTTACAATGCTTGCTTCTGCTTTTGCTCGAGGAACTGTTTGCAGCACGACTGTTAGTGTTCAGAGTAATGTTATGTAGTCATGTTATCCCACTCCAGTAATTGTAGGGCATTTTTCATTGTGAATCCATTTCTCGATCCTGTGTTTCTGAGCACAACCAGCTGGAAGGGAGGGAAGCTGTTCCCTCCTGAGTCATTTTTTGTGCCAACTTGTGCATAAACAGCTGGTCCTTTGTACTCCGTAGCCTTTTCCCCAATGAAATGCACCAGGGCAGGGCGTGTGTAACCTTTAGACTCTCTAGATTAAATTCTTCCTTGAGATAAATTCAGTGGTATTACATCAGGGGTGACTCTGGTCCCCCTGTTTGCAACCCAGCATGCCACCATAGTGCCCAGATGAGCAACCCGACAGCTAATTAAAACCAGTGAAATTGTAAAAACATTTAAAAAGGTGTTGTACTGTAATTTAGGACAAGTTATAAGTCATAGTTATCTGGTCTTTGAAGGGAGGAGTCATGAGACTGATCAGCTCCTCCTGAAGTGTGGAATATTCACTGGGATGTGGTACCTCTCAAGAGCAGATAAGCCCATGCTGAAGACAAAAAGAAGGGTAACCTCCCCTTTCTAATGCAGTGATGAAGAGGATTCTGGATCTTTGTCCTCTTAAGAACTGGGAGCTTGATCCTTGCACTGTCTTTTATGTTGTGTTTCTTTTTACACTTTGCATAATGGAGTCAAGCTCAACCATATCAAAATTCTCTGCTTTCTCATAAAATTTAGTGGCGTTTTCATAGTACCCTTATTAGGTAGGTATCTGTGCCAGGCAGAGGTTATTCTGAAAGTTTCATGGCAATTCAGAAAACAGGGCAATTTTTCAAGACCCACTTAACCTCGTAGCCTGAAATTGTTTCAGAATTTTCACACTTTTTTTCTTATTGGATCTGACATGTTTACTGGGTGCATATTGATTTTTGAGGAAAAATTTGCTGTGAAAAATTTCTTGAACATTGACATTGAAAGGGGGTAAGGGGAAAGACTCCCCCTAGGGTGACAAGTAGCCTAGTAGTTTAATACAATTGTAAGGATACTTGGAGTGTTGGATCTTATTTAAAGCATATCTCTCCTTTTATTGCCAAAACCACAGAGATAAGGGTGTGAGTTTCACTTCAAAGCAGAATTTTTTAAAATCCGAGTTTGTCAGTTCCAAACAATTTTTTGTAAACCATTAAGGTCTACTGCTGAAGAAGCAGATCTACAGAAAATTCATTTAATACCGTACTCTATACTTTTAGATTTTCTTTTTAGCCCATATAGACAAGCTTAAAAGTTAGTAGAGAGTCATCATTAGAAAGCACAGCAGAGCTATACAGAGCTGCAGTAATGACTGAAAGCTTATCACAGCATGGTAACAGTGTGTTGGGATATTCCTGATACAAATGATTGTATTTTTCGGAGAGGCTTGTTGAGTTCACATAAAAGCCAGACTGGAATTACTGTTGTTTAATCTATTTCCCTTTCTGTCTCATTGGGCAATGCTGCTGACCTTTCACATTGCCTCCCTTTTCCTGTTCTTTTTTATTCACATCAAGAGCTGTGCCAGACGGTATAACTTTTTCCTTGAAAACACAGCCCTCACCACTAAAAGCTTTTCTGTCCTTTTCTGTATTATTGATTCATTCAGTCCTTCATCATATGCAATGACTGCTACATCCATTCCAGTTATTCTTATTGACATCTCTCTGTTCTCCAATCCAGCCCAAAGGCAAAAGCTATCTCCCTGTTTTGTGCTAATTGATGTCTTATCCTACATGAAATTATTTTTTCTCTCTGATGATTTCCATATCAGATTTAGACCCCTTCTCTTCACCCTCAAGGCTCCATGCTGCTTTTCTCCTTTGGTACATCTCAGTTTTAATTTACTTTTACTTCTCCTTTAAGATCTCATGCTCTGCCAGCTTCTCCTACTTTATGACCTCTTTGTATCTTCCTCCCAGCTTTCCTTCTGTGCCATGCTCTTACTTTCTCCTTTGCCCAGAACATGTTCACAGCCAAACAATAGTGCTATGCTCCCTCAAGTCTCTGGGACTCAATTCTTTCTGCTAGTTTTCTAATGTTTACTGTAGCATTGTATCCTACTGGTTTGACAGCCAACTAAGTATATTATTACAATTAAATTCAGAATGAAGATGAATGTGTCACAAATACAAATCACTCAAGTGCAATTGTTGGAAAATTTCTCCTCGCCTAGACCCCCAGCCAGAACATACCACTGTGTCCTGTCAAAGGACTGTTTCTAATTTAAGCTGCAAGTCGCCCAAGGCAGGGAAAGCTAGCTCTATGTGTTCATAAAGTCATAACCACACTTCGTTTTTCTTCTAATTTATATATAGTACTTTTAAGGAAAAAATGTTGTCTCTCTGGCTGAGGGAGAAGTGGTGCTTTTGTGTTTTGAATTGATGTGAGATGAATTGTCTTTGCAGAATCTACTCTTCCCAAACCAGCCTCTCCAACCCAACAGCAGGTATTCAGTGTCACCAACTGGAGACCTCACTATTACCAACATTCAGCGGTCTGATGCAGGCTACTACATTTGTCAAGCACTGACGGTTGCTGGAAGCATTTTAGCAAAGGCTCAGCTGGAGGTTACTGATGGTGAGCTATAGAAATTCCTAGTGTTTTTTCCTGTCAAAAGTATTTTAAAAGTGGTGTAAATAAAGGCATATTAGATCACATAATTCATACAAGGTAAACAGACAAGTTTCTACAGAAAATACAATGAAAAAAGGGTCTCTGTGCAATTCTCTATGGTATCAAAAAGGCATCAAAGTCTAGTTTGCCTTTTGCTTTCTTTCTGGAGGTTCCTTAATAATACAAGCAAGGTACAAACCACTTTAGAATAGGGTTGGTGAGAAAGCAAGCTTCTTGGTTCACTAGAGCTAAGATAGGACTGCAAAAAATATTGTGAAGAATGAATAGGTTTGTGATTAAAGCAGTGAACTGGGGTGCAGAAAAATCAGGCTCAATTCCCACCTCAGTCCCAGTCTTCAGTATTATCTTAGGCAGCTAGTTTGGGGATGTGTCCTTAGCTCAATTAAATCAACACTGTTGCCTTGAACTTACCAGAGTACTGTTGGTTTAGAACAGCTACAACATGTAGCCCTTTAGTCCCTGTGGCAATAAGGCACCAAGATATTTCCTTACCTCAGAGCTGTGTGCTAAGAACTTCTCACTATGGTTAGATGTGAAAACAGACATGTGAATACCTAGGTAGGGTTTTCAGGAAAGGAAAAGAAAAGCATTACATGATCTGTCTCGATGCTTTCAATTTCAAAATTTTGGATTTGAAAGTTATCCTGCCTTGAAGTTTACCTTACTGCATCTACAAACATGAATCCTTTTCATGTCAGGAATCCTGTTGTTATCCCTCTTCATCCCATTATGGATAGAAGGCAGCATGCATTCTTTAATGTTAGTGAAGAAAGCAACAGAATTCCTCTTATACTAGGAGATTGTTGCATTCCCCGGCATCATTATTCCTTAACTGACTCATTAAATATCTCCTGACAGACTTTGATGAATTTTTGCCATTAAAACTGTTGTTATATGCAGAGGTCTACTTTTACTGTTCCCTTAGAGACCTGCCTGCACCATGAAAGTTTGAAAAGATGTCTAATTTTGAATAATCTGGCTTTTCACAGGAGCATATTCATCACAAGTGACAGGTAGAGAGGTTCAGACTCATGTTATAGAGGTTTGAGCATTAATTTGATGCCTTTTCTTTGTTTTCCAAAAGCTGTCTATATTTTTATGACAAGGGGAGATAATTTCTGTCTTATCCTTGCATCTTTACAAGCACATCGCTTTTCTGTAAAGTAGTTTCTGGAGGCTAAAGGCTAACCTTTGCTCTGCAGTATCTCTTAAGACCTTTCTCTCATGGTCTATGACAAAATGATGCATTTTCATTCAATTCAAATTTAAATGTAGATTAAAAGGTCATTTAAAATTAATG
Source organism: Fulmarus glacialis (assembly GCF_000690835.1). Taxonomy (NCBI): domain Eukaryota; kingdom Metazoa; phylum Chordata; class Aves; order Procellariiformes; family Procellariidae; genus Fulmarus; species Fulmarus glacialis. Next base: position 47,325 of record NW_009229988.1, read on the forward strand.
GAAAGGCAGTATTTTTTAATATCTGTCCATAGCGCTGGCTGATTCAATGCCATGACTGTGATTGGAATAAACAGAACACACAAACATTGGCTAAGAGGACATTGAGCTGTTAATGGTTACACCTGCTGATGCTGTACAGATTTACTGCAACAGGGGCCGAGAGGATCAAATCAGGTTCAAGGATATTAGTGATGAGAAATTCTTCCTTTTGACAGACAAGGCCTGTGGTCCATCTCTATCTGTTTTGTGTGGGGGAAAAAAAATAATAAATCCTAATGACCTCTTTGGAATTTTCATTAGTTTATTTAACAAGTCAACAGAAAGATCAGAAAAGTGTCCTGGCTAAAATGCAAACTCAACTACAATTAATTCTGATTAAAGGCGGTGTGCATTCCACATTGCTAGAGAAAGCATTAGCTGGTGGCTCTGCTGCTCAAGGAATGCAAGGCCTGCGTTCTTCAAACACTTTCCAGAACCTACTGTCAGCATGATCATTATGAAATAATACAAGGTTGCTTTATAGAAATACCATTTCATCCTTGAGTCAAAGGGCAGGTGAGGTCAGGAGAAAAGTGCCAGAACAATATTGTGGAACTGAGATTATATAAATAAATGTACCATTAGATCACAGATATTTTTTTAATTGCTTTCAGTTAGGAAGTTAACCATAAATGTCTAAATAATTTGTTTTGGTTGATGCTGAGCAGAAGTTATGGAAGCTAATGATTTTTATCAGTAGGGTAATCTAATTTAATGGTTTTAAAAATATAATAAAAGATAAACACTGTGCATGCTAGCTATATACTTAAGCATTAGTGTTCTAGTTTTTGGCTGGTGATTTCAGTTTTACTTCATAGCCCAGAATTTTTCTGTTTGGTTAATGATTTAATAATAGTGGCGAGCCATCTTTTTCATTTTGAACACATTTTTGTTTGATCCAGAGTAATTTAGATCCAATTGAAGTTCCAATACAGAATGAAAACATATGTCATGTGCAGAAAAACAAGTGCTTAATTATACCATATATAGCAGTGTTTCAGTTGTTACATTTTTGCACTTACAAGTCTTTACTGGAAATATTTTTAACTCAAGTGTTCACATGAGAAGAGATTACTAGCTGTGATGAAATGTGCTGAGTTGAGTGATAATTTTGCTGATTATGGACTGTGCTAGGAGCCATCAGTGTATTTGAAATTCAAATCTTGTATTTTCTTGAAAAGCTATCATATAATCCACTGTCTAACGCACATCTGGAAAAGCAAAATAATTTTAAAAATTGAGACAATCTTAGCAATCCTTTCAAACTCAAGAAGTGAATATGCAGCTCACAGTCTTAAAATGACAGATCATGCAAATAAACCAAATGCTTCCATCTAACTATGTCCATGCTCAAGATAAAAAGAATAGTTTACAATTAGTAATTTATTCCATAAATTTATCCATCATGCACAGAGTATTTTGGAGAAGATCTCAGTTTCTTCTAATCTAGTCATTATTTATACGTATGTTGTGGTTTAACCCCAGCCGGCCACTGAGCACCACGCAGCCGCTCGCTCACTCCCCCCTGAGTGGGATGGGGGAGAGAATCAGAAGGGTCAAAGTGAGAAAACTCGTGGGTTGAGATAAAGACAGTTTAATAGGGAAAGCAAAAGCCGCGCACGCAAGCAAAGGAAAACAAGGAATTCATTCGCTACTTCCCATCGTCAGGCAGGGGTTCAGCCATCTCCAGGAAAGCAGGGCTCCATCACGCGTGACAGTTACTTGGGAAGACAAACGCCATCACTCTGAACATCCCCCCCTCCTTCTTCTTCGCCCAGCCTTATATGCTGAGCGTGATGTCATATGGTATGGAATAGCCCATTGGCCAGCTGGGGCAGCCATCCCGGCCACGCTCCCTCCCAGCCCCCCGCACACCTGGCAGGGCACGGGAAGATGAAAACTTGACTAGCGTAAACATTACTTAGTAACAACTAAAACATCAGTGTGTTATCAACATTATTCTCATACTACATCCAAACACAGCACTATACCAGTTAATAGGAAGAAAATCAACTCCATCCCAGCCAAAACCAGGGCAACTTATTAATAAAAATTTTGACCACTGCACGCTCAACTGTAGGATCAGCCTACCCGTGCTAGTTTTCCCAGCAGTTGCAGTTTAGGATGAGTATTGGAATGGAGGAGCAAGCTTAACCTTCCCCAGTGGATGGCATAAGAATGAAATGTTTTAGGATATTCAATTAATTAAAATGATCACATTTCTGGGGTTTTGAATGAAAGCAAAAGGCTGGACCTGCAAGGAGAATCCAGAACAGATGTCCAAAAAAAAAAAAAAAAAGGAGAGAAAGAGTTGGCAGCATACCTCAACAGCTCCCTCTCCACTGATTTGGAATAGACACTTAAGGCATTTTTCCCAAACTCCTCTGCAATTTTTTTATGATAGGTCTAATGAATATTCTGGGATAAGTCTCTCTCAAATCCTCCTGAAAGAATTTAATATCACTCACTGTTTACTCGTCTGCAAATCTGGCAACCATAATTCCTGTCCCTGATCAAAAGTATATTACATGTTTTATAGCAAGTGTGACAGTTTCAAACAGGAGAGATTCAGAACAACTTCACAGCCTCCTGTGAAGCTCTTCCACAAAAAAGACAGAGGAAGGGTTGGTCTCTCAGGAGAGCACCCTGCCCTATCATGCTAGTGTTCATCATGAGAATTTTGTGATTTGTGTCTGATTTTACCCATTAATTCACCAGGAAAACCTTTGAAATGTTGATTTTGGAGGTGCCAAAGTAAAGACTTCATTTTGTCATTCTCTTATTTTAATTTCCTGTTGTAATTTGACCAAATTCCACCCAAATTTAAACATGGTTTCAGTTGATCCAAATTGCATTTGTAGTGAATAAACTGTTCATTAACAAATATAATTTGTTCTTTTCTGATACTCTACTGAAAATTTAAGCTGCATTTTATCACAAAAGGAATCTGATAATTTTTCAGTTACCAAAATATATGAATATATTTTGAAATCAACTTCTCTTTTACTATGCAGATATATTTTAGACACACAACATGTTTCTGTAGAATGGATATAAAAGTTTCCTGCTAGGAGAAAACAACGTAAAATTTAACTAAAATATTAAAACGTTGTAAAAGAAACTAACAAAACCTCAACCTTTTTGTGGATATTTTTCATTATCTCTCTGTTCTTCAGAATGCTTATGATATATATTTCTAAACCTCTAACCGAGTTTTGAATCCTTGTACAGGAGACCTATGTAGTAGGAATACAAGCATGTATACACGTTTTAGAGAAGATTTACAAGTCATAGTTGTGAAGACAATACAGTCGTTCACAGATCAGTGGAAACCCTAAGTGTTCATTTAACCTTTAGCCTTTGTGTCATGGAAACCTGTAGTGGTCTTTCACCCGTAACACCCTTGAAAATGAAGATTCCTTCTGGCCAGGAGACTTTCAATTACACTATTGATCAGGGCTATTTAAAGGATTATGAGCTCCTCATTTGAGCTGTAAAAAAACTAATTACATGCCAAAGAACAATATCTGTAATGCAGTAGGTTTTGAAAATACCTACATTGCTACACATATGAAAGGCAATTAGTTGCAGCAAATAACTGCAATGGAATAGTTAGCAACTTAAGTAATCCTTTTTCCTTAATTTTTAGCTACCTAGAAAACTGGGATTTGCTGTTTTATATTAAATCTAAATGAAAACTTACACAGCTAAGTTTTCATTTGAATATACTCGTGCTGCAGGTATGCTGATAGTAGATATGAGCTGAGATCAAGTTTTATTTTACCAAATGGCTGAACTGTGTAGTCATACGGAACCTTTAATGAGATCAAAAATTTCATATCAAGGTGAAAATGCGTTACATTTTCTCTTTTCTTGTAATATAGTGTTTCCTGTCCTATCTCTGCATTCAGTGGGTGATATTTCAGAATTTCCAAAATAGCTTTCACGTTCTGGTGTTAATAAATAATCTGTATTGGCTTTCTGTTTTCAGTTTCAATTTCAATAAATGTGGTGAACTCACACCTCAAGGTGCTACTAATACTAATGATTCTATCCTTTGCGTATCTTGTTAACAAAAGAAGGTAGTTAGTATTTTTGCAATGTTACAATTTCAGAAACAATTATTTTAGGTATAAAGTGTACCACTAACATCTCCCTAATAATTTTTATTTATTAAATGACATAATGAAAGCGCTTTGGATCTGTTGAAGGTTCCAGAGGTTTGCATCTCAAACAGCTCAAATACAACAGAAACCATATTGTTTCACAATAATTTATTTTCACTTCGTTGTTAGAGTCAGGTGTTGTGTATGGACTATAATGAACCAGATTCTCAGTTAGAATAAATGATTCAAACTCAATTGACATCAGTGGAGGCAGGCTAACTTACACTGATTTCGGAGTGAATCCTGCCTGTTACAATATTTAATACCAATCGTGTATTTGTTCAGTTGTTCAAAGATTTAAAACAGCAGCAGTGTGGCAGGTAAATATATAAAAATGAATTCTCAGTTCTGTTATACTGATTTTACACAGGAGTCATAGCCTTGTTTATATTCAAGTATTTCACATTCATTTTGTATAAACACATTCTTTAAAAACAGAGAGTTATATTTTGCTGCTTAACAGATGGCTCAGAGAATAGGTTCAACAGGAGAACAGGAGAATTATCTATGAAAACTGTTCCTTTCAAGAAAAACGAACATGAGCATTTTACCTCGACTTCGAGATACCCCACTGGTCATGGAATGAGGTTTATATGCAGCCATGCACTCGCTCACTCGTTACGGAGTCCTTTAAGCAGTAATTCAAGCATGCAAATGTAAATTATTAGGGGAAAAAGAATAGAGGAAGTTCATGGCTTTAAAAGGTGATGAAATTATTTGTTAAGTAAGCTGTTAAATGACTTGATTGAGTTTGAATTTTTCTGCACTGGAAATAGTGGTACAATCATTTACATCACTCACATTATGAAAATGTTTTGTATTATTGTTAGATATTTTTGCTGATGAAAACTTGCAAGTTGAGCGTGAATGGGGGATGTGGTTGGTACCCATGCTAGAATGGCTACAGTGTTTCACTTTGAACTTTGATTTTCTTTTAGACCCTAAATCAGGTGAGCAATTAAGCACATTTTGATGTGACATTAAACGTGCTCTAAGTGCTTTCCTAAATTGGAAGAAATAAGAGATGTACCTCAGTTCTTTTCTAGATCAAGGTCTTAATTTTCATCCTGTCTTAATTAAATGAGTCTGATGATCTTTGCTAACAAAATTTTATATATCTACGTGTTATCTTCCAGTGGTGAAATAAAATTCCTCCAAAACCACTTTTCAAATATACCAGTTAATTGTTAACATGTATCTGTGAGTCTTCCAAAAATAATGTTTTTAGCCTTTTAGAGGCTAACTTAAACCAGTCTGTTAAAATTGGTACTGTGACAAGGAAAGGGCAAACTGCAGCAGAGGATCGTTAAAGGTGTGGATGCCAATGCGTGTGTTACTGTTTAGTCTTGACAGATAGGCCTCCACCCATCATCCTCCAGGGGCCAGTCAATCAGACACTGGCAGTGGATGGGACAGCTTTGCTGAAGTGCAAGGCAACCGGTGACCCCCTTCCTGTCATCAGCTGGTTAAAAGAAGGATTCACCTTCCTGGGCAGGGACCCTCGAACATCCATACAGGATCAGGGGACGCTTCAGATTAAAACTCTGCGGGTGAGTAGCAATAACAAAACAAGTGCTACAAGTGGTACATGGCTAGTCTTGAACTGTTGGTGTGTTCTGCTGTCTTGCAGTCTGTTGTCTTCAAAATTAATTTAATTATCTCTTTTACTATGAAATTCTCAGCATGGCCACATCCTATTTCATTCTTTGACATTGTGTAGGGGAAAAAAGAAGAGCCAAACTAGCACCGGATATTTCTATTAGAATTCCCTAAAAATAGTATTGATATTTAAAATCTTACATACGTTGCAATAAAACACATGAGTTGGGGACGGATAGACATGTAAAAAGACAGGCCTTCCTTATCTTTTCAGTCGGTCTTACCATGAAGCCATTGCCCTGTTGTCTCTGTTAAAACTTAGAGCAGTTCATTTTTAACACCTGATCATCATTTTCCAAGGAGCTATTGTGCTAGCAAGTGATTCTGGAGTTCATCAGGGTTTGGCCGTGCACTTTCTCCATCAATGAGTCTTGGCAGCCTTAAGCTGGCTGATTATTCCAATGTTATGCTTGCTGGAGACGTTCCATAAGGCTGCAGATAGGAGAAGGCAACTAATATTGTAACATACATGCAGTCATATGCAGAGGGATTTCTATTCAAAATGAAATGCCTATCATAATATTTACATTTTGACACGTGAGATAATACGATATCTTAAAACTACAAAGAAATTTTATAATATTCCAAATAGTATAATGTCAGATTCTGTTGATAAACATTGCATCACTAATTTTTTCCCTCTTCAAAGATAAAAATGCGTAGTTGGTTGTGTGTGTGTGGACAAGCATGTATGAAAAAATAGGAAGGTAAATGTAATTATTTGTCAAAAACTTAAAGACAATTTCAGAAACCATTTAATTTCATCAACAGTAATTTCTGCACTTAGCTTTGCCATCCAAAAAAATGTCAATAAACATAGCTACACGGACAAGACATAAAATGCAGTTTTGTTTTCTGATACCATCTCATCAGTGATCGTAGATGAATTGTTAACTTCCTTGGAACAAAATGGAATTTATTAAAAAATTTATGCTAGCTTTCCTTGAGTAAACAATTTATCCTTCCTCCCTGGGCTGAAGGCAGGTTTAGGCCATGAAGGTTAATGCATTTTTCCTGTAGAGCCGGATTAAAGAGTGCGCTTGAATAGTCAAGATTCCCCAGTAGTGTTAGAAAGCGGCAATTAAAGGTGGAAGCTTAGTGATTTCAAACAAACTTTCAGCCATTGATGATAGGCTTCTTTGGAGTGTCCATGAGGCAGAAGCTCCTGGGATACCTGTCTGCATGCAGCTATGCAAACAATGAAATTGGTTCTGAATCGTGCCAGCGCATTAATCCCACTGTTAGAGGCACAAGGTCTGTAAACGAAACGAAAAAAAATTGCTTGCAAGGGGAGAAGAAAACAGTATTAGTAGTGAGCGTGGTTTTGAAAGACATGAAGCTTTTATTGATCCTTAAGTGGCTCATTCACTAGTAACCAATTTTCCTTAAAGGCTCAGAAAGACATTTTTTTATAAACCCCGTGATTGCAGTAATGTGCACTGTTTGACTCAGACTTAAGAACAAAAACCACACACAACTGTAAAAAACAGATTTCTCCTGTACCTTGCAATTTTTATGAATTAAATACGGATTTAAATCTGGAATGTTTAACTTTTCTCTCAGGTCTACCTGGGCAAGGACTAGCAACACTTCCTAAGAAAAAATGGCCACAGAATATGTTACATACCTGACTTCAAAACAAACTAGTATTTATCACCCACATGTCCTCAGCCTTCTCCTCCCTTCACAAATAATAATCACTATTGCAATTATAAAAGATTTCAAGATGTGGGTAAAGATGAGCCACTGCTATTTAAACCTTTGAGACCATCCTCTTCTGCTCTGTAACTCTCTTTCTGTGTGTAAATCAAACTATTGAGGAGTCTGCAGCAGTCACAGTCAACCATGGGCCACAGTCATAAACATGAACCTAAAGATTTTTCTGACAAGGCACTCTTCCCAGATGCTCTGAGGAAGACAACTAAAAACTCACAGACATCATTCACTCAGTACCCTTTCAGACAGGTTGACATTGACGGAAAACTTCTTTCTGCTCCGTAGAAGTATACCACACCAGATTTAGACACCTGCATTAACTAAGGAAGAAAACTGTTTATTTTACTGAATAGCAAAGATTTTCCATTCACCTCCCCTGTTGTTTTTTTCCATAGCACAAAAAAAGTATAAATAATTGAATTATCAATACACAATGTCTGTATCTAATCCATCCACAGTCTGGAAGTTAGATAATTCACCATAACTTGCAGGAGGCAGCATATCTCCAGCTTGCTTTATATGTTGAGTTTGCCTTCTGCACGTTACTCTGTTGTGTATACCACATACTTCATTGAATATACCATACACCATCTGTCACGGTAGTACACAAATGCAGTTGCAAACCATAGCCTTGAGAAATATTCTCCATTATCACATAATTATATGTTTAATAAAAGTTTGGAAGAAGCAAAATAAAACACTACTTCAGAATGCAATAAGGCACTCTCCTCTGGAAAATCTGACTCCCTTCAAGAGTCTTTCTCATTTCATTAGCAGTACCTTTATATTTTGAGTTTCTCAGGCATTGTCAGAGGGGTTTAATTATTGCTTGTATTTCACGGCAAAAGCACCTTCTAAAATGCAAGTCATGCTCATTCAGACTATTGAACTGGCATTAGTCAGTTGCTTCCTGCCCCTAAGAATGTACGCTGCAGTCCCAGTGTATCTGAAGAAATTACCAACAAAATTCAAACACGACAAAGTTAAAAATCGATTAAATTATATATCAACAAGTAATCTAAAGAGCATCTCACTTATTTGCCTTGACATTCTTCTTGAAGAGTGAGGTATAGGCACTTTTGCTACAGTGCCAATCTGCATTTAGCAGAACACTCATTACAATTCCTTAAAGTCCAATAAAGCTTCTTCAATGCAGTCCTATTTCCGTCAAGTCATCTGATGGTGAATATAATTCTTCTCTTTTATCACTAGAGTCAGCACTCTCCCTCTTCTGCTTCCAATTCCAGATTACCATGCTTCATACATAGTGGTAGGAGGGCTCCTTTGTATATTTTGTGCTTTGTGAAGTTACCGTTTTCCACCCACCTCTGTAGTCTTCACTAGTTCCTGTCTCAGAAATCTTACTTTAAGTAAGGAATAGAAAACACTTGGCAAATTTTCCAGTAGAACAATTTATACAGCAATAAGATTAATATTGACAATATAATTCAAAACGGTTTCCCCAAATAAATTTGAAATATATGAACTGACAAGAGAATCACAACAGTTTTATACAAATGCATTTGTTTTGCTACCAAAGTGTCTTGCAAGCCTGAAATAAAATCCCACGTGAAACAGAAAAAAGGTAAGCGTGGTGTAGGATCTGATTTAACTTTGCCATTTGAAAATGACTTGGAGGACTGTCTGTGTAGAGAGAACCACAGTTAACTCTCAGCAACAGTATTTGTATGTGTGGTGGCCTGTATAGAAATGACTTCATCTGTCATAAGAGTCTAAGATGCTGTAACAGCCTTCCTGGCACTGGAAACTGTATCTCTGGGTCACCATGGGATAACGAACGGTGAGATTTTATCCTCTAAGAAGTTAATTGTTGTTATATTGTTACCTGATTTCACCTGTATTTGTGGTAACCAATACAAAGATTGATACTGTCTAAAACATCCATTCTGTGGCACTTACATGCTGTACTGGTACCATTAACAATATGAAAATTAGAATTAGAAAAGTATTAGAAGCAAGTAATCTTATTATAGTTCTCTAAAAGTAAGCCACCATTAAATGATTGCTTGAAAATGTCTGGTGCTCTCTAGTCTGGTGTAAAATGTAGGCTAAGTCCTTCTTACCAAGAAACATCCAGAAAAAGAAAATTAGAGTAAACTCTGTCAGCTGATTCTAAAATGTTGTTAAAACTGCCTTTAACTTTTTTATGTCTAGCTGTCCGATACTGGGACTTACACTTGTGTTGCTACAAGTTCCAGTGGGGAGACATCTTGGAGTGCTGTGCTGGAGGTGACAGGTAAGCGATGTCCAGGGGCTGTTTTTCAGTTGGCACAAAATGAAAGTGAGACTATATTAGAGCAGTCTGAGTCAAATAATCCATTCTAAAAATTCTGGGATTGAGGTGGAGAAGTTTTAGTGGAAAGGCTGGATTCCTTCACATGCCTTGCATTTCATTGCTATCATCTTTAAATGCCCATTGACATTGCAACAATCTGTATTTGTCTCCAGTGACAGCGGTATGCTATCATTCTTCTAAACAGGAGTATTAGTAAACTGTGGATTCGTCCACTAATTGGCTTGGGCAGGAAAACTATTATGCCTACACAGTCCTGTCAAAGTCCAATGTGTTCTCTGTGGGTACTGGAGTTGATCTGGATATAGGAACTTTCTCAGCCTTCTAGTAACTGAGGTTTTGATATGTTATGTAAATTTCGGCAAAACTGGGCTTTTTTGTTACTCTTTCTTTCCTTTTTTTATATATTTATGTATAACCTTTTGAGTTTTGCAGGGTTTGTCTTTCAGTATGTATCTAAAGAATGATAGCTCTTCATCCAAAAATATATGTGGTAATGCAATTGTTGACTTAGTTCTTCACAGATTAAGAACATTGGTTTTGCTGATTTTGCAGATGTTTGGCATGTTTTTCCTTTTAATCTTCTACTTTGATCAAATTTACACAATCAAGGATAAAAAGTAATTGTTTTATATTTGCCCCTTACAGAATCCGGTGGAGCAACAGTCAGTAAAAATTATGATATAAATGACCTCCCTGGGCCACCATCCAAACCTCAGGTCACTGATGTTACTAAGAACAGTGTCACCCTGTCCTGGCAACCAGGGACCCCTGGAAGCCTACCAGCTAGTGCATATATCATTGAGGCTTTTAGGTATGTGAATTATTACACTTTTAATCTTCCTTTCTAATTTGGCTTAAACCCTGGTACCAGCTGTTCTCCTGGTATTGTGGTGTTCCTTTGGACGCTACATGTATCATTAGAAGTTCATTAAAAGACTCAACTCCTATGGCAGGCATTGATTCTTATTTTTTAAATTGATTTTTTTTCAGTTTATCACTTTTCTCTAAGTGATTAATTAGAGGAGCATCTAATTAGAGGAGCATCTAACTATTTCTTCAGGTCAACAGGAATATAACAGGACAATGCAGTCATTATTTGTTACTTTTCTCTTAGCATTGATGATCAGTGAGTATCTCCTGTGGGAATGCTGCAGGTCAAATAATTTGGGCCAGTGTTACCTTGACTGTCTTAGTACAAATAATCTGAAAATAAATGGATAGTCCTGAAGCCTCTCTGCATACTTTAATTTCTGTTCTTGTTAAAGCAGCACCTATTAAAGAGTCAAAGCACTTTAAATTTCTGGTTTTTATTGTTTTAGATAGATTAAAACTTTTAACTGAAAAGGCTAGTGTTGATAATTTAGGATTTCATCCTGCAGCCTGAGATTGAAGAGAATCCAGCTGCTCCCTTCCACACAGCAGCACTTAATACGTGGTAGGAAAGAACTCCTGGGCCCAGTTCAGCAAGTTTGTTTAAGCGTGGGCCATACCTCTCACGTGTATCAGTAATATACTCTTCTGCTTAAAAATGCGCACGTCCTTAAATGTTTTCCTTAATCAAGATGTGCAACAAATGACAAATAATTTACTTCATCTTTTAATTAAAATTCATGCAAGAATTTGTCAAAATCGTATGCATGCAAATTTAAGAAGTTATAGTGATAATGCTTCATCCTGCTATGTTAATGTGCAAAGAACATTACTGTATATGCAGACAGTTGGTTTTGTTCTGGAACTTGTACTATCCTTTATGCATTAAATAAATGAATGAAACAATTGAAACAATGTGAAACTCATAGCTTTCCATTTTCTTTTTCCTTTTAATATACTTAAAGAATTTTTTAATCAATGCTATACAACAAAGCACAATAAAATCAAATTTTCTTTAAACTTTTGTGATACTTCACCCTAGATAAGCTTTAATGGCATTCCACCAATAACTTTAACAAAACCTGGGCATTTTCATTAAAATTTATTTTAACAATCACACTTGAAATCTCTTCATACAGTGGATTGTAATCTAATTATAATAATGTCCAATGGAAAATGTAGTGACAGAAAAAATACTCATATACTTTCCTTCATTTACAAGCATGTTTTCAGACCTTTTTTTGTAACTTTGAGTATGATTTTAGTTCAAGGAGAATACTTTTCTTCCAATAACAATTTATTGACATAATTTACTTAGCAGTATAGAAAATTATTCTTTTAACAGGATTTTTTTTTTCCTAAGGTTTGTGTTCAAGAGTGGCCTATTTATCATTCAAATTTACTTTACAGCTTTCCACACTTTCCTTTTGCAGGTATTTGCTTTAGAGAGATAGCAAAAGCTTTTGCTTCTCTTGAAAGGAGAAAGACTTTTGACAGCTGTGTTATTTTTTTAATCCCGTCTTGATGAGTTAACTCAAATATTTTTATTTTTACCCTGTTTTTACTACTTTTTCCTGTACTTAGACTTGATATAGGGTTACAAAAGTAGGTCCTTTCACTTCTTTATTTTTCTCTTGCATTAGTCTATAATCTTCAATCCTCTTCTCATTGCAGTCAATCTGTGAGCAATAGTTGGCAGACAGTGGCTAACCATGTGAAGACTACTCTCTACACTGTGAGAGGACTGCGCCCCAATACAATCTACCTGTTTATGGTGAGAGCTATCAATTCGCAAGGTCTGAGTGATCCCAGCCCTATGTCAGATCCTGTCCGAACACAAGGTAATAGTAATTTTTAAGGCTTATGTGCTTGAGCTAAAATAGAAAGAAGGAACTGAGACCAATAGGTCAGTCTGGCCATTTGGCTTTAGCACTCTGACTGAAGGAATCATGAATTGAGCTTAACCAATAAAGATAGGAAATAGTTCAATGTTTGCTGTATCAATCTGGAGTTTAGGAGAGATAGGTTAGCTCTTTAATCCTTGGTACATTGTAGACCTTTTGGTTTGCAACACACTTAGACTTGGTCTAAGTGCAACACACTTAGACTTGCAACACACTTGCTCCTTAATGCCTGGTTTCTATTGCAAGTTATGAGAGTTACCCAAGCTTTTCTGAAAAGTGCTCTGAATACCATGCTCTCCTCAGTATCTTTTCTCTCCGTGTCCTTACTTCTTCTTCATTTTTATAATAGGGATATACTATAATAACAAGTGCTTATGACAGACAGCATAAGCAGACGTTTAGCATTAGTCTTAATGTTTAGCATTAGTTTTAATCAAAAGCATTGCACAAAATATCTGTAGTGTATTGACTAATCTGGTCCAACATTTAGGCGAAGAATTAATGTAAATTAAGGCATCTGCATGCTAAAAATATTTTGAAGTTATTCTGAGAAAAGTATGGCTCTTCTATTTATATACCTAGATTTCTGAATTCTTTCTATTAATCCGCTGCATAAACCAAGAGGGAAGGCTGAAGTGAAATTCTTCATTTATAGGGTGGTGATATAATTGATAGCTGTGATCCTCCATTGCTATTGAATTGACTATTGAGTTCTGTTCACATTACATCAAGCTCTAACCACGTGTAACTGCCACAAACAAATTTCTCTTCACAGCATGGATTTTTTTGGCTTTGACAACACATCGTTTGAATACTTCATTAATGAGTGTAGTTCTGTGTTAAATAGGTTTGAATACAGGTATTAATAATTTTTTGGAATCATAATTTTTTCGAATCCAAAGTAATAGCTCCTGTCACAGTTAATTTAGAATGAGATCCTCTGTCTCTGTTTATGGAAGTTATAAAAGTGTGCATGGAGAGTGCATCCTGTGTCAGCCTCTAGCATGTGTAAGTGTTTTGGGTCCTTTGCTGGTCCTAGATGGAAAGAGAGAAATAAGAGTAGGGTGGTATTTCTTTATCACATGACCATTGCACCCAGCCTCTCTCATTCCAGTCTATTCCTGAATAAATCTGTCCTCAATCATTATCCCCTCAAAATAGTAACCATTGCTGTAAAAGGAGAAACAGAGTTGCTTTCTGAAAAGCTGAAGGAGTGAGTTGGGCAGGGATTTCATGGCTTGACTATCCACAGAGTATCACAAGTTTTCCTCTCCTTCTTACTCTCCCATTATTATAGGGTGACTCATGCTTTTCATTGCACCAGCCTTTTAGTCTGCATAACTTATCACCTAGTTAAAAAAACAACTTTGTTTGGCATTTGAGTGTCAAGTATAGACTTTTTATCTGACATACTGACAAGCAATTTGATTTCAGTAAAAACATGTCTTTTAATTAGCTACAGCATGTGTTGCAGCTTCCATTTCCAGAAGCTGTTTAGCAGTCAAGCACACTGAGACATGTACAGGATTTATAGCTTCTTTGCAAGCCTCCAGTTTAATAGAATTAAATCATAAAATCAATTGAAAATTAACATAATGTTTTGATGTGATTTCTAATTATGCCTGAATTCAATTCAGGCTCACAGAAGAAGCTGACACACAGTAGAAAGCCTATTCACAGTGGCCACAGTGGAGGAAGAAAAAAGCAGCTATAACAGTGCTATATAATATTAATTTGCAACAGGTGTCTGTGGTAGCTTTAATAGCTGAGCATTTAATTTCCTGGTATTAAGTATAGCAAATACAAGTAATAGGATTTTATGCATATTTTCACCAGTGGACTAGAAATAGACAATCAGGCACTTTCAAAAGGTTTACCTTATATGACTTACATCAAATAAGGACAGAGAAATCAGTAATTACTCTAAGAAAGGAGTTGATTTCTTGTTTGGATTATTAACAGACCAAACCATATATTAAGAAACACTTCCAAGAAACTATATATAATCCTATCCCTGGAATTTAAATTACTAGCAACTAATAGTAAGTTCACTGGAAGCTGTTAAAAGAGAGGTTAGAGAAAATATATAACCAATTTAATTTTAAAGACCTCTTACCTGTAATTAGAATATAGCTTCTTGAGCCCGTTTTGCTTGAGTCATGATTTTATTATTCCAGTACTTGACAATATCCTTATAGGTAGATCAACTGCTTTTTTTTTTTTGAGACAGGAGTCTCTTAGTAATGTGAAAATGACATTACAAGACATTACAAGACATTACACTGTGAGCATCACATATGCATACGTTTCCAAGTGTACATACCAGAAAACAGAATTCCACGTGTACATCATTTCTTAGTGTTATTAGCCCATGTTATTCCCTTGCTTCTGGACATATGTCCCATTAAAATGATGAAATGCAGTTCATACAAACACACTATGTAGAAATGTCTTTTCTCCTGAGAGAATATAGGTACTTTGTTGGTTGTATACCACAGGATAACTTAACCTAAAATGTAGCCATGGGTAGCTGTAGGTATTTTGTACCAGGGATCATAGCTTTTTGTGGATAGCAGCATAAATTATCATCCTGTAACCAGTCTGAGTTGCTGTCTTACAGATTTATTATATTATATGTTTCTGTTTTGTGGTGACTTTGAATAGGCATAATTTGCTAGAAAAGCTCCTTCACTGACATCCATATTTGGATTATATTCCCTTTGGAGATCCATGGAGCCATTTTCATTTGAATATCAGTAGAAGCCTGTGGCAATATTGTTTATTGGTGGCTCAGAACCCATAACAATCCAGAATTATGAAGCTGAAATATTGATGATCAAAAACTACTTTCTTTTAAAACCTGGAGGCATGTGATTCACACTCAGTTCTTATATTTAAATGTTTCATTTTTAAAAGCACTATTATTTCTTTATAATATTTAGAAGATAAAAAGAAATCACATGCTACATACTCCCATATCTAAGACCATCAGAGGGGGAAAAACCCTTTTATGTATGTATTCTCTTCATAAGGACATGATGTTGATCCAAAAAGAGGGAAGGTGTCTTTGGCTAGTGAATCCCATGGGAAAACCAAGCAGAATTCACAGATGCCTAGACAGACATGACCATAATGTATCAGGCATTTTAGAATATAATCTGTGCTTGTGTTCCAAATCGCCTCTTCTGGAAAAATTACAAGCAAATTCCAGCAGAAATAATCACTATGTGTATGTCTAACAGGCATTATGCAATCCACATAGACAATTGACATAGTAAGGGCATCTGTAACTGTTGACCAGGAACGGTGTTGTAAGATCCTTGAAGGATCCATTGAAGGGATCCAGACTTCACTGGCTCCTACAAAGTACCTTCATTTCTGTCTAAGTTGGAGGGAAGGGACGTGCTATGGTGATATATTAGCTAGGTGATAGCTATAGCCCAACATTCTCCTTTTGGTGCAATGTAACAGAAAATTATGATTTCCAGGACCTATCACTAAAAAGACACATTGCACATCTCCTTCTCCATTTTCTGACACGTATTTTGTGTTTGCAGTTCCTATTTATCAAAGGTAATACTGCTTCATTCAATTTAACACAATGGCATAAGGCAAATGTAGTCCCTAAGGACTAGGTACTAGGGCTACATGCGGTGCTGGAAATGGAGTCACAGTTTTCCATAGACTTATACTAAGTGATCACACTCCTTCAGATTTTGACTAGAAGAAATAATTTCCCCACATACTTTGAAGGAATCTTTGACATAATCGTGAAGAGAAAATTATTGTGTTAGAGTGTTTTTGTTGGCCTTTTGTTAGATTGGAATCGGTTTGGCTTCATAAATTAATTCTTTTTTCATATTTGCACTAAATTTTGTTATCTATATCTGTAAAGGGAAAATTTGCTTTGCAGAAGAAAATGCTATTTTTAGTGTTTGGTTTCTTGTGTGCATGGTATGTGGAGAGGGGAAGGTTAGTGAAAGTTTGGAAACATATAATGACTTAATGTCATGTGTGCTCTAAGAAAATAAAAAAAAAAACTGTTCATTTTCTTCAGTTATACCAACCAATTTGGTTCCAGACATCTGGGCAACATTATTATTATCTGAGTATTTTGAAACTAGTGAATATTGCATCTCCCTCATCACTTACCAGATCTGAGAAAAAAGAAAAAACTTTGCCATCCAGTCTGAATACTCATTTAAACATCTTTATATTTCATTATTTCCTAAGCAGCTAAAGGTGAATGGCATTACCATTACATTGTTAGCATTACTTGATATGCTTTGGAGTTCATATTTAAACCTTAGTACTCTATTGTTTTAAAAACAATAGTATAAAGGGTGTTTAAATCGGGTCGTTAAGCTATTCAGTAATTCTTATTGATGCCATATATAGCTCTTCTCATTAAAATAATGCTTTCATATGTGTGCCTGGCCTGGCAGATATCAGCCCACCAGCACAAGGTGTGGATCACAGGCAAGTCCAGAAAGAACTGGGAGATGTCATTGTACGACTGCATAATCCTGTTGTGCTGACACCCACGACAGTTCAAGTCACCTGGACGGTAAGGCTTCTGTTATTATTACCTTAATAGTAGTTTAATTTTGCCTATTTATCTCTGCAGTTTTTTACTACCTTGAAAAGCTCCAGTCTTGACTTCAAGCATTATACAGGCATATATATGTGTAATGAAATGGTCTTTTTAGTTTCCCTTTCAAGTCAGGCAGGTTCAAAGTCTTCAGTGTTCAGCTCAAAGCAAGCTAGCTGTCTGACTAGAAAAATATAAAAATGAATATGCTTGACACCATAGTCTAAAGGATCTGTGGACTCATTACTGTGCATGTCAAAAAACAATCAAAGTTAAATATCAACATGAAATTGCTGTATGAAAAAGCACTTTCCACTTCAAGGCATAGGGACCTCTGACAATACCCTATTATTTGGTGACCCTAAAATGCAAAAATAGCTTTTCTATAGGGCACTTGTAGTGAAGTCAGAAGCACGTGGTGCTGATGCCTGATCCACTATCTAGCATCTGGTTTCCTAGCATAAGCCTTACCCGCAATCAGTGGATATTCTTTCATTATAGAAGACCAGAATCTTTTTGGCAGTTCTTAACAACATTTCTATTTGAGGGGTCAAACTACTGGGTAGAATTTCTGATATAGTATTTGGCTTTCAAAATGCTATGTTTCCCTTCCTGAGGCTTAAAGGAAAGGATTTGTAACTGTAGAAGGAGAGAGAGAGTTCCTAGGGTGCTGCACACCAGAAAAGAGTGCTTTGCTCTTGGGGCATCTGCCCCAGAGGAAGGAGAGCCACGGGTGGAAGAGTGAGAGAAATAGTACTGCACTGCACGTCACCGAAACAGTTGTATTATATAGGATGAATTCTGCAAAAGGGATATTCACAATATTCAGGGTTTTTCTTCTGCATGTAATATTGCTAAGAGGTTAATGTGTACAGGGGATTATACAACAGGAGATAAGAAGTGTGGTGATAGATTGTGTATTATAAGGATTACTGTTGGTTTTGCACAACTCGGCCATATTTACGGGGGCTTATGGACCATCCTTGTTCTGACAGATTTCAATGGTCAGGGAACAGATTAGAATAAATAGAGTAACCCACAAATTTGTCTTTCTTGGAAGATTATTTAGAAAATGTGTCATTGCATTTTGGCATTGATGATTTCAACACACAGCTTGCCTTTCTAAAATTGCTGCCTGTTTCAGCTACATGACTCCAGGACAGGTTGACTAACCTTTCTAGCAAACCCTTTTGCCTAAGCAGACATTTGCCCAAGCAGATGGATCAGTAGTTTAGAAACTTTGGATGTTAGCAGCCAGTAATTGTAAACCTGGATCACATCTGTGTGGTGCTCCTTCATATCCTTTCTTGGGTGTCACAGCTATCAGAAATATAGTTTCATAGGCTTGCCTTTGCTTTAGCATATACTACAAAAGGAAGCCCCAATATAAACAGAATTCAGCTTTATACAATGTAACCAATGTCATTATATTATAATGAAATATATATTTGTGTGTGTGTGTGTGTGTGTATATATATATGGGGGGTGTTGTCTGTCCGTCTATCTAGCTATATATCTAAAAGAGTCTCTTGGTGCGCCTACTGAACAAGTAATGAGTGAAGAAAACATGGTAAGGTGAAGGTAAATTGGTAGGGATGCTATGGATATCAACTTATTGGGAAGATCTCTCAAAGCAGTGACCCTATGCCACCTGACAAGCATACAGGCCTCTGTAGAGATGTTTCAGAATTGCCCAAGGGAAGAAAGACACAAAAGAAGATCTCTGGAACAGCTAATTAGAAACTTTCCAGCAACCAGAACAAAACCAATTAATTAACCATAGTCTCTAGGAAAAAAGCCACTCTATCCAGAGAATAAAGTCCACACTATTAATATAAAATGGTTAGTGTACCTATCGTACAAAAGGACAGAAGTGCCATGAGAGTTATAAGACTCTTTGTGTTGACTTTCTGCAATTCAAAGAGTGAATGCCAAGGAACGTCCTTGATTACCGAGTTTCTGGCATCCTGACTCCCAGCAAATCAACACCCATTTCTCCCTTCTTTTCTGAAATTGTTTTGGTTTTACTTTCTCTTCTTTTTTTTCAAATTTGAGTTTAAAAATTCAGAAATAGTTCTCTGCTGCTGTGTTGCAATTTCAAAATATACGCATACATATACACACATATTTTGTCTGTTTTAAAAGAAGGTCAGGCTTACAAAGTCAGTGTTAAAAAAAAAAGAGAAATGTCAGAATTTAGGTTTTCACTGTCACTTATATTTATTCCTCTTGTGCATAAGTATTAAAGTGTAGCTGTAATTATCTGGTCACATACAGGATCTCTTCTTCATGGAGCTATTTAACATTTCTTTTTATCTTCTTTATTCACTGTGTAGTGAGGTCTTATTAAATTCATACCACTGAAACCTTGCATTGAATAAAAAATTATTAGTTTGTTTCACATGCTAGCTTATCTGTCATGCTCTCAACCGTAACATTTGGGTGCTTTGCAAATAATACTGAATTTAACATCACAATGATAAAAATGTGTCATTATCCTAACTTTACACATGGAGAGGTGAGGTGCAGAGATATTTATTGCTGATGAGACTTACAGAATCAGATATGCCCACTGTTATCAAACGGCTAATTTTAAACCTTGAGCCTGATTTATTTTTACTTTTATCAAAACATTTTGCATTGCAATAGCGTATGGTGTACTCCAAGCACTTTTTTAGCTGACATCAACTATAGTTCTAGCCTCACTGGGCATTAAACTGAGAGTTTCATTAGTGGCCAAATGTGAAAATTTTCCTAGCGTTATAAAGGAGCCCTGTGGCACAAGCAGGAATAAAAATCAGCTCTTCAATATGGCAAAAGAATTGTTGCATTGAAATCCTGACTGGAGCCTCCTTCTAGGAGGCTACCAGGCAGAAGGATAATTTATTTACCTCTGTCTTTTAGTTTGACATTGATTTGAAATGAATGTACTTCACAGGAAGCTTCAAGAGTCAAGTCCTTTAGACAGTCTTCCAGTGTATTGTCACCTTTTGTCTTGTTCCTGTAAGATAGATAGTACTGTTTGAATTTCCAGAGATTACTGTGAGTCTATACTAGTAAGTTCAGCACTGTGTGTAAGGTATTCTGCCGAGATGGAGAATTGCTGTGGGTATTGATGTGGGAGTAGAGTATTTCTTAGGATCTTTTGGGGTAGAAATTTACATACTACAGAGCATATTGCAAAATGTCTTTAGGGTGCAGATTAGCAGGTTTGCCTGAAAGGAGCTTATATTTGCAGCATAAGTTGCATTATGAGTTTCTTCCCATCTTTCTAACAACCTAATAGCCTAACCGAATGATCTAACAGCCATTGAACCTCTCTCGTGTTCAGCTGCACTATGTGCAGATTTGAATACACAGGGAAAATGAGTTTCCTGTTCTGCAGAAATGGAGAGCTGTCGTCAGTTTTGTAGATACCTCCCGCACCACGTATTCATCGTAAAAGAGGGTGAGAAGGAGCATGCAGGACCAATTGTGCTTGTAGGTCGCCTTAAAGTATTAGGTCAGTGGTGAGCAGAACTGCCCAGTAATTGCTCTCTGCTGTCTTTTAAAGGAGCATCTGCATTTTCTGCCATCTGTCTTTTGAGGGAGAAAGTGTATCTTTAGATCAGCAACTGTTGTAGCTCTTTTGAGTGGATGTCACTGCTGCTTGTACAAATTCAAGAGTAGTTAAGAGTGTCACAGGAAGACTAGAAATATTCTCTGATCCCAGTATTCAGCACAGAGAGCTCCTGCAATCTCTGTAATAATGCTAAGTACTTTGTATGAGGAAGTGGCAATTATTTATAAAAAAAGAGAAAGGAGAATACCTGGAAATGATTACATTCTTTCATCAAATCGTGGTGCGTATTTCTGCAACTCTGCCTATATGTGAACGTGTACCAGACCTACAGAGTTGTTGGATGCTTAGCACAGCTGAATGCAGTTCTTTAATGCTAAGCATATTTTTAGTGGCCTGTTGTTGGCATGACACATAATTACCACATAACAAATGGAGGAAACAATGAAGTCACAGGCTTTGTATTATATATGAGACTGTGTGTGCATGTATATATAGACATATACACATATGTATGTATATGTGTATACATACATATACATGTACACACATATGTGTGTGTGTGTGTATGTATATGTGAAATATACCTGTCCTATACCTCACAAATAACTCTGGTTAATCCATGTAATTATCCAAGAGTAATTTTTTACTAATCAGAAAACTCCAAACAAAACAAAAATTCCACCTTTCTCAATAAATGAAGTGCCCTTTGAGTAGTTTCCCAACATTTTGACCATACGAAAGGCCCTGTTCATTCAGACTAGCTTTAAGTGGGCGTGAGAGATGGCTTCATATCCTCTCCTTGATGTTGAATGCAACTGGATGTTTATAGAAAACATTAAAAACGCACAGTATTTTCTTTCATAAGTACCCTCCCAGACCCTGAACAATGGAATCACTGTCAACAATCTGAAATTTGGGCAGATCAGTCAGCCCTGTTGTAATCAAACTTCTAATTGAAAGCTCTGTGAAACTTGCGTGAGCCCCAGATCAAGTTAGTTTATAGCACCCACATACATGACAACCTTGTTGTACTACTGTGTTCTGTTTTCATATTCCTTGTATTGTTTAGTCTTTTAGGGTAGGAACTTAGAAGTCTAGGAGGAAGAGAGTTGTATGAATAATTTGTATATTACCTATATGTAAGCAAGTACGAAAGTGTCATGGACTCAAAATTAGTATGCTATAGGTACACCATAGGGGTCCAGTTTTTCTCAGTGAGTTGATGGGTGCATTTGTGTTTGTACCATGCCGTACAAAACAGTTTCCATACCGTTTTGTAGCAACACACTGTTACTGTTCAGCCTAGTCAATTCTGAATTTTCAGATGTTCTCCACTAGGCAGCAGTCAGTAGAGCTTAAAAGCACAGCAAAGACAAAATGGAAAGTTCTAACTAAGTTATGCCGTCTTTCAGCATAGCTTCTAACTCAGAAGTTAGGCAGGAATCAAACTCATTGTTTGATTATTAAACATCATAGCCTTATATTGTAATTTAGGTAGAGAACCTGTATTACAAAGTGCATGAAAGCATTATTCTTGCTGAATTTTGTAGTAAACATGAGGTTCATAAAGTCTTTATGTCCGTAAAACATTTAGTTAATGAAAGTCAAACATGGATAAAAACAATTTACTCTGATTTACAGACTCCCTTCATCTGGAAACAGCTGCTTAATGTTCTTCTTAAAAACACAGCTTGATTCTTTCAGTATTAACAAGCTATTATTGTGAGTTATATCCCTCTTTCAGTGCATAAATTCACTTAAAGTGAATGTAGAGAAGTTTATAAAATGCAAGCTTAATGTTGTTGTAACATATGTTGCAAGCTTTTTAACAGTGACAGTTTTGATGAAAGACATTTCTGCTTTGCTCTCATAAATAAAGCGTTCTTCTTGCTTGCCCTGCTTTTTAATGTCTAAGAATCTGTGTCCCCTCTGAATGCCTCAATAAACTGTAACAAGATTATAGGAGAAGCATAATAGACCCTGGTTTGTGTTTTCAGCCTTAAATTCATTTATTCTTAAGAGAAGTCAGACAAATGTATCTCTAAGTCTGAAATAGCTTTGAGCTAGAAAATTGTCAAAAACAGAAAAGAAATCCTACTTGTTGAATCTTAGTTATAACCTAGAGATTTACCAAACGGCTAGTTGTATAGTCTTGTTATTTGTGCTGCACTTTCTTTGGCTCTTTATTTGATGGCTACAGAAGCAGCTGGGTTTGGTTTGGTTTTATCCATCAAATTGTTTTGACTGTTTTTTCAGGCAAAATTCATGCAAACTTCGTAACAGATCGAATCATTATTTTGTGCCCTTTTTTTCCCCAGGAGAAAAAATGCATGCAAGCTCTCCAAGATAAAACACATTTTAAGTTTTCCCTTCAAATAAAAATCCTATTTATAGCTATGATAGGTTAGAATTGTTAAACTTCTATGTATGGTCCGATCTTGAATTGTGCTGGCCTAGCAACATATGAAATATAAACTAAAAACAACATTCCGTCTCCATCTGATGGCCTGAGAGCATCACAACCCCAGGATGCAAAGAGACTGCTTAGACTGTTAATCGCAAGAAACAGCACATGTCCTTGGAAGTTGTTTTCTCTGCATCTGTCTTTTGTTTATTTTACTTTCCTGAGCATCTCATGAAAAGATGAGCTGTGAGCCAAATAATGGACTAACTGAAAGCATGTAGGGTATCTTCAAAGACTTGTCCTTTTCTGAAAATGATTTGTTTTTCTTTTCTTCTCGTATTTCAGCACATCAGTAGCCAAGATGTGCTTAATAAGTTTACATGCAGTAAGCATTATGCCAAAGTTCTCTTCATGACTTGTTGCAGGGTGGGGCCTTCTTTTATGATTTAAGGTGGTATTTGTCATGATTTATAGAGCGGGAGAAAGTAAAATAGAAAGAAATATTCCATAACAAGTAATGTGAGAAAAATGTTCCTTATAGACAATCAACAGTGACTTACAAGAAGGCAGTTTGATTTTTAAATTCAGCATCTTAACTGTTAATTTTATCTTTTTCATGAGGATAAAAGTATTCTAGGCAAATATTTTGTTTTCTTTTTATAACTTTTGTTACTTTAATATGTCTATTGACGTATTATTTAATGCCATTTCTAGGTTGACCGCCAATCCCAGTTTATTCAGGGCTACCGAGTAATGTATCGCCAAACGTCTGGCCTACCTTCTCCAGCTGTATGGCAGAATTTGGAGGTTAAAGTCCCAACTGAGCGCAGTGCTGTCCTCATCAGCTTGAAAAAGGGGGTCACTTACGAAATTAAAGTTCGCCCTTATTTCAATGAATTCCAAGGAATGGACAGTGAATCAAAGTCTGCTCGTACCACAGAGGAAGGTTAGTAAAATGGTCAGAAAAGCAACAGGCTTCCATATCTAGCACTGGAGGTGAAATCAAGAGTGATCATTTTGGTTATTGTGTGTATGCATATGTTCAGCTCTATTTCTTCCACATGATTTATGTTTGTTAGATATAGGGTTGGCATTAGAATTCGTTATAATATTCAGTTTTGTGCTGTAAGTATTCCATGAGAAAGCACTGGTCCAGTCCTATATTCTTCTGGCTGATACGTCCTTCTAATGTACAGGTGGCTTTGGGTCTTCCAAAAAGTGTGCACTGCAGCCGTTCTTTCACAGCCAGTGTTGCTGCAATAAAAGACTTTGGTCTGCACTTTGAAAATAAAACTAATAAATGAAACCTTTTACAGATGAGTGTTTGATATTAAGCACATCTTTCTGAATAGGTAATAATGTAGATGAACTGTTTGGTTGGGAAATGGGGACTAGTGAAGGATAGATATTTAACTAGTCTTAAGGAACTCCAGTCTCAAGGGCCTGCCACTTTATTGTTTCTGTTAGCACACCGTTCATGAAACTGCCCTATTTAGTCCTTTGGAGGGTTTCCTTAAGTACCTTTCAAGCCTCTGTGAAACATGCAGGATGCAGACATAGTAAACAGTTTACACTACTGAAATGGACAAGCATTTATATCTATAGCATGTAGCATGGTATATAGTTTTGCTAAAACATATGCACCCCAGGACTGCTTTTTTATTGAAAAGTAGATGGAGTGAGGTGAGATACAAGTAATTTTTATCTTTTTCTCTTAGAAATGTACAAGAAACTGATCTTTCTACCTATCTCATGCAACCTTTGCCTGGAGAATCTCTCCTGTAAATGTAGAAGGATGATCGTAACAATAAGGGTTCATCTTCTCTGTTTCATTGATTTCTTTCAAAGCAAGGGAAAGAAATACTGGTGAAGTTTCAAAATGCTTATATGGTTTCGGTGGGTTTTGAGTACACTCTTACCTTCCTATTGAAGATGCATCTTAATAATTTAAACTAGTCTCCTGAGGTTTAATTTAGTGCTGATTGCCAAGTATACTTTTTAATTCCAGAATGGACTTGCTTATTACTCACTTTTCTCTTTGATTTGTTACGATTATTGCCCAACAAGTAGGTAATCCTGAAGATAACTTGGTTGTCGTTCGTACTTTATAGATGAGGAAATTCAGTGTCAACATGTAGAAGAGCGTGTAGGAAGGCATTGTTCAAGTCTGATTTAGATTTAGGACTTTATAGTTCCCATTTCTTTGTTCAGACTACAAAGCCTAAATCAGTCGGCAAAGAATATCTTTGCAGCAGTCTGAATAAAGCTTAAAAAAAAAAAAAAAAGGAAAATTGAAAAAAGCTTTCTACAGGTGAAATTGCTTTTCTAGAGTTAAAATGTAGGATTTTGTCCCCTCACTAGCAGATTTTCTTCCTGTCCAATTTCAATTGATTTTTGTTGTTTATTTAGTTCATCTAACTGTTTCTTGCTAAGGGTAAATTAAGAACTACTGAAAAAGAGAGAAGATTTTGTACCTTCTGTCTATTTCCATAAAATACTTGAGGAATGACATTTTCTTTTATAAACCTCAGCTCCCAGCAGAGCCTGTCAGTTAATTTCCTACTTTAAAGGCCACGTTGTTCATGTGGAATGACTTTCCACATGGTGAAGATTTAAAAAACTTTTCTTGCCTACAGATATGTATAACTCTCAGCCTAGGATCCACTTTGTAGTTTAATATCACCTTCAAGGAGTCTGTTTACAAGTATATCTCTCAAAAAAACATCAGCCTATAACACGAAGTATTATCATCAGACAAATGTCAGCCCCCATAAATAATTTTTCCTCTTGCTTGGGTGATAAAGTTAAGTACTTCCATGAGAAAATTAAGACATTCAGTTGGTGCAGTTCTACAGATACTTCCTTTAATTCCTCACATTATCTTTGTAATTATATCGGTGTTCATTTATTTCCAAAATAACATCAACTAAATGTTTAATGACAGTGGTTTGCTTCTCATCCAATGAAGAAAGATGGCAGTCTATTTAAAGGTATCCCACTTGCTGTGTCGCCTGTGATTTCATTTCGAAAATGAGCTTTTTTAGACTTGACTTTTAAAAAATGTCAGCCATACTATTTTTAGAAAATAATTTGGAAGAGTGATACGTGCGTGGGAAGTTTTTTGCGACATCAAAACAAATAGCCCTGGTAAAGGCAAAGTACGACCAAAAGGTAGTGGCAGCTTTCTGCTGGATTGAATTTTGCATGCAATGTTACTTCTGAGGCCTACCTCCAGAAATCAATTTTGCTGCAGTTAGACTTTTCCTCTAGATCAGACATTTGTCACAGTTCAGTATCCATCCATCTCCTGCCTCTTTGGCCTTGTGAAGGTAACAAATGGAATTCTGTTTGGCTGCGTCTGGAAAAGATGAGCAGCGATTTGGGTTCTTTCATATCTGTAAGAAGAAGCTGAGCACTGGAATAATTGACCTGTCAAGAAGCAGGCAAGGTGTTCTCCACAAGCCAGCAGCAAGGGAAATGAGAAAATGGTTTTAAAAATGTTATTTTTCAATGTGGTCTATTTAATAACTTCAGCAGTGTCAGACAAGTGGCTTAATTTATATCATGGTGCCAGCTTACAGAGTGATATTATCAGAGAGAGGAAGCAGAACTGTTATATACATATATGTGTATGCACATACAAAAAGAAGCTAAATAAAATATTTTATTTCCTAATTTTCACACTTGCTCTAAAGATAGATGATTTTTTTTCAATTACATCCACTGTTTAAATCTCTTTTAGAATAACTTTGTGGAGTAGTATTTGTTCTGCATATTATTTGTCACTACAAAAATATGGCAGTCGGTAATGGAAGTCTCCTTCGTTTTTATCAACTGCTGTCTGTCAATTGCTTCTTGCCTTAGTGCAGCTCTTAAAATGATACTTTCAGCTGCATTCATCAGCTGCAATTTTAATTTTGCTTCAAACTTACCATATATCCTCAAAAAAAAAAAAAAAGACACACACTGGTAGAATATTAACTAGAGTATTTGTGCAGTTTAAATGAAAAGACAAATGAATACAATATATTTTTCTTTAAATGTTAGAGTACGGTATTCATTTTACATTTCTTTAGCATTTACTCTCCCCCTGTCCTGTGTTTCCAGGTATGTGTATATAAGAAATTATATTTCTGAATGCCCTTTGCATTTGAGGATGAAAGTAAATACATTTCAGCAAGTTGTTCCATTGTACTTAAAAACAAAACTGAGTTATAGAGTGTTAAGCTTTGCCATTTTTATGATTATTATTTTAATGTAAAATGTTGTTCTAGTTAATATCGCACATATACATTTATTCATGGTTCTATTGTTACTGAATAACTTGAAGACTTTTAAAATGCTAATTTTTTTACTGTGTGGCAAATTATTTCACTTGCCATAAAATACACAATGCAACTATTAACTTCACCAATTTTATACTTTGCACGATTGCAAGGAGTAGCCCAAGGCCACCTTTCCGTGCTTCACTAAGAGTCAAATTGTCCACAATACAGCTCCAGTACATTGTTTCTCTGCATCATTCAAGGTCACAAGGACTCTACCAAGCACTGTTTACTTTGCAGCTGAACCAGCACCTGAAAATGTAGTTGTCAAAATGTGCAGCCTCACAGGACAGTAATGCATTTTTTGTTTTTCCTCTAAAATATTTTTTTCTGATGTAATCTTGTACGGTCCCTTTTCCCCACCTCTGATACCCTAGTTTTAAGTTGTGTGATTCCTGCAACAGGCTACTCCAACTCTTCAGGGTTATCAGGGAAAGGATTTGAGCTCGGCTCCTTGAGCCTGTGCCAGGTCAAGTGCTGAGGAGCATCTGAAGTGGGAACATAGCCAGTCTCAAAGAGGCCACGGGGAACAATAAGGAAATCTGAATTGACTCAGGCCACTTGTCTGATATCTGTGGCTGTGTTTAGTTGTGTTAAACCTGCCAGACTTTAATACGAAGATGTCAGTGGCTCTTTGCTTTTCCGAGAAGCGTGGTCCAAGGATGTTCATGCAGTCAGGAATATCTGTTAAAGATAAGACTAGAGTCCTGTTGCCATAGAGCTTAGCAGTGAAGGAGTCCTCTCTGGATAGGAGTGCTCTAGACCAGGGGACTGGAGTCAGGGAGCCGTGACACATGACGTGAGATGCCCAAAACCAGAGGGCTATCTAGATTTGAAATTGGGGCAGCAGAGAGTGATAGATATTATAGGTTCTGGTACAAGGTCTACTATAAGTCTTCAAAATAAGCTTCCATATTTCATATTAAATGTTTTAAGATCGTATTACAGGCGATGACAAATATGTGGAAGAAAAATTCCATAAGGAGTTATTAAACACAAAGACATCGCCCTGGAACAGAAAGTGTCTAAGCAACAGGCTTCTGTGAATTGGAAAATTGTCCTGGAGAGGTATCACTATATGCTTGCTTTATGAGTTCACACTTTCCTAGCCTCTTTCTATTAGTTTTTTTGAAGACTGGATAGGTGGACTGAGATAAATGAACTAGATGGATCCTAGGACCAGTTCAGTGCAGCTGTTATCAATATTTTTTTTCCCCAGGGACTATACCTTAATATAATACACTTGACTTTGGAGACTTAGCTTGCCACTGCTGTGGAGTTTCAACACTTGCCTAGAAGTAAGGGAGGGGAGAGGGGGAGCTGCAAGAAGTTTTAAGTGGCTGAGGAGGGACACGTGCCACAGCCCTCTGCCGTGGCAGCTTTAGCTATGGTCGGAGAGCCCCTGCGTGGAGATGCAGCAGATTCTCACAGAGGGGACTTCTCCGTAGCGGAGCTGCTGCGCCACTTCCCAAACAACATGTCCTGAGCCAACAAAAGCACCCTGCTGCTGGTGTAGCTGCAAGAGGGGCTTTGCCAGCATGGCTCTGATCACTAACAGCGGTGATTTTTTTTTTCACATTTCTAGCCAATCTAGCAGGGCTGGCAAGCAATTGTCTTGTAGATATGGCCTTGATATGCAGTGACTAACCAAACAGCTGTGAATGGTTGAACTGAACAGGACTCTGAAGACAAAGCAATTTGCCAAGGGAAAAGAGGCCATAAGTATACATCTGACCTAACTTAGCATCTCCCCATTCACTGGCATTTCATGTAAAGCCCTGAACAGTTTAACCCCTTTCCACCTAGGAGTTGCAAGGTTTTATGTTTAAAGCTGTTAAGTTATTGTCTTCCTGGAGAACCAACAGGAAACAAAAAAAGATCCTTAACCGTCTGCTGCTCACATTATTATTAGACCATGTGGGGAAAGAAAAATCAAAGCACTTTTCAGACCAGGTGAAGCAGCCTCACATTATGACTTAGTTGATATATTCATAGCTATCCATGCGTATTATGGAAAACAATGCAAGTGTGAGAATAATTCCAATGCAAACTTAAAAAATGCTAAATATAAATAAATCAGGAATGATTTGTATTGATTCTCCATTGCCACAAATTTCACACTGTCATTCAGCGCTATGCTTCTCTTCAGAAAGGCATTTTTCAAAATCATCAGTGCCTAACAAAATGTGCATACCTAGGCCTGCAGGGAGTGTGAACTTTGTATACTGTCTGCTTGCTCTTACACTGTTTCAGCAAAATTTGTGCTCTAGCAAATGGATTAATGTCTTGCTTCTGTTTGTTCCCTCTCCTTGGTGTAGCTCCAAGTGCCCCTCCTCAGTCTGTTACTGTCCTGTCAGTTGGAAACCACAACAGCACAAGCATCAGCATCTCCTGGGATCCTCCCCCTCCAGATCATCAGAATGGAGTCATCCAGGAATATAAGGTAGAAAGGATGTCTAACGGGAGGGTTGTGTGTTTAAGGAAACAGCCTGTCTGAATTTAAGGATTTAGATGCTGACAGCATTTACAGCTGCGCATATAATTATATGGAGAAAGAGGACTGACTGCTTATGATTTTTTTTTTTTTTTTAAAGCAGTATTACTGTTATATTAAAAGCAAAAATACCATGAGCTAGATCTGGAAGAGAGCTGTAATTGCCAGCTAGTTTATAGTGCTTCTCTTTCTTGCTTTTCCCTGCTGTGGAATGAGAAGAAGGGGGTTTTTTGTTAAGGGCTTCTGCACTCTCAAGACAGGCAGTGAAGTCCCTGTCTTAGAGTGTCTTCAATCTGGCAGAAAAGCTCGCAGGAAGGATACCTTTTCTTTCCCCTGGAAAAATGCTAATCCTAACACTTCAAGGTCAAATTCAAGGACTGTGGGTCTGGGAGGATACAAGACTTCTTCCAAGTACCACCTCTGTCAAGATTCACAACTTAAAGTGCTAGGTTGTTTGCTCTGAGGAACAGGCTGAACACCACTCTATATCCAGAGTTTGTTACACGAGAGTTGCCTGCATTGGTTGTATTTTCTCTTTCTTTGTTGCTATGATGGCTCAAAGTATCCACTCCTTATATATCATCTTAAATTTTGTTGTAGTTTATAATCCCCACTAAGGTCACTTTGGCACAAGTATATTTTCACAACATGGAAAAAGTGCAGTGTGTTATTGGGGTGGAGGACTATGGAGAAAATGATCAGACAAGGTTCAGCATTGTCACAGGCTTGTGACCATGGAACACAGTTAAATGGCTTTGCTGTGGCTGGCTTGTATACCTAGTGTGAAATTTTTAATTGAAATAGAGCAGGGCAGCTTTCTTGACAGTCCCACAAAGAGTGGAAGTGGTGGATGCAGCTTATTTCACACAAAAAGATGTAATTTTTTTTTCCCTGCTGTATCTTGAGAGAACACAGCATCAGGAAGGGAGAAAGTGCTTTACTTTCAAATCAACTAATGGTTGAACCTCTTCCAGCTTATTGCTTGGTCAGAGGGATGCGGTAAATGCTCATAATATTTATGTTTAGCATAGCACTTCTTTTGTTTTCTTTTTAGTCAATATCAAGATTTATTAATCCCAGTATTTTATTGATCTCATTTTCATATCAATTAATAATTATCTTTTGGCTTAATTAATCTTGATACTGACACCAGTATAAGTCAATATTAACCATCAAGGGCTTATAAGCAAATAAGTAAAGCACATTCTTAAAGCACAAAATATGTAGATATGAAACAAAGTGGGCTGATGGTTAATAAAAGCCATGTTCCAGGTGAGTGCTCAGACCTCTAGGCTGTTTATAAAACCAGCTGGAGTCACTACCTATTACATCCCTTCTGTGTTAAGTTAGGTGGCTGCCTGATTAGTGAGCTGGCTACAGTGAATATAGTGCAAAGAGTCTAATACTTCCTTGAGTATAAAATGACTGCTAAGGTTTCACAGTACTTTTTCTAACAAATTGAATGTAGATCTGTTGATTCCACTAAAAGCATCAGAGCGCCTGTAAATTCATTTATGAATTAAATGCCTTTGATTAGGGACATCTCTTAGCTGCTGTAACCTAAGACAAGGAGTGAAAGAATGAATGCAAGTTTCTCACCTTAATGTATTCTGGCCTGCAAATTAGATCTACTTGAGCTTAGGAGAACAAGGGTTTCTTTTGCCCTCCAAATTTTCCTTCGTGTTTCACAGAAAGAAGATAAGGTGTGGTAAGACACTGTGCAGGATCAAAAATAACAGTAAAGGGAGCATTGCTGTTACTTAGACACATCTGCTATTATAATTATGTAGTGTACATGTGATATCTTTATACATTGATTTTCCTGAGTGGTAGTAAATGCTTTCTTTAATAATACAGAAGCATTATATGCAGATAACATTAACTGAAGAAAAGCCCTAAAAGATCTCAGTTTTGAAACTTCTTGGGAAAAGCCCATGGAAAAATGCAAGACAGAGACATAACACTCTGAAATCATAGACCATTCTCATCACAAAATGCCAATTGAGATTATAGAGGTTTTTTTCTGTTTAATTAGAGAGTAATTGAGTCAGGAACTGATATCTGGATTCCTGAACAAAAGCAGCAGTAAAAAGTGAGTTTGTACTTATTCTATTTCAGAAATTTCACATATCGCTGTTGTGCAGTGAAAGGAAGTTGAAAAGAATTTTGAAAATTGTTTCTTCTTTAGTACTTTGAGAAGTGTTTCAACCTGTGATTGTATTATTTGGTGTCCTTTTGCTATTCAGTGGAAAATTAAGAATGAAAAAATGTGAGGGTTTTTAGGAAAGGTTTGGTGGTAATCATATTACTGAACAAGATTTCAATTAATGTATAATGCCTCTTTTTCACTTGGATGATTCTGGTCTGTGCTTCTAAGAAGTGTAACAGCAGAATTTGCACTCCATGGAGAGCCAGAGTCCAGAGAGGTATTTGCAAGCAGTCTTTGCAGCTGGCTTGGTCCTGTGCTAATCTGGGATAGCTTGCTGAGCTAAATCATCCCAATTCCAACTACTCCTGGACAGTAACATTGTTAAGAAGTCCAAAATAAATGATTGTCATGCAATACCTTGATATGTCATATCTATGCGCAATTGTTTATGAGTATGAAGAATTTCGTATTTTTTAACACATCAACTTTTGTCCCAGATCTGGTGCCTAGGTAATGAGACTCGATTTCATATCAACAAAACAGTAGATGCAGCCATTCGGTCTGTAGTAATAGGTGGCCTATATCCAGGTATTCAGTACCGTGTGGAAGTTGCTGCAAGCACCAGTGCAGGTGTGGGAGTAAAAAGTGAGCCACAACCCATAATAATCGGTAAGTGATTGTCTGTTTTGTTGTTTTGTTTTGCCTGTTTTGACTTTCAGAAATGCTTTCATAAATCACTTCTGGAAGCATAAAAATCCATGGAGCAAAAGACGAGATTTGAATAGAGCTAGTTACTTAGCTTTTAATGTCCAACTGCCTGCTGACGTTGTGTCTTCTCTTTGTGCAGAGTTCTCGCAGCCAATGGAGGGAAATATGCTCCCGAGACATATGAGAAAATGCAGATTATCTAGTGAAACTGATTTAATTTATTTTTTATGAATTTACCACTTCTGCAGGTTGATGGATTTATGGAACTAACAGCTTGAGCTCCCTTTTCCTCCTGTTCAGGTGACTGTAATATTGCCTTACTAGTACCGTTGGTGCCTAAGGCACTATTTACAGTAGGTTTTCTGAACATTTGAAG
Organism: Fulmarus glacialis; assembly: GCF_000690835.1. Classification (NCBI taxonomy): domain Eukaryota; kingdom Metazoa; phylum Chordata; class Aves; order Procellariiformes; family Procellariidae; genus Fulmarus; species Fulmarus glacialis. The sequence goes on from NW_009229988.1 coordinate 80,605, forward strand.
TCAGTGTTTCTCAGGTATCCCAAGCAGATGAGCTTCCTCTGTCAAAGAATAAGTGGCCTCTAGTTCAAATAGACAGCAAAGGTAGTATTATCATGCCTGCCTTTGAAATGACTGTTTCTTAGTAGTGGTTTCCACGCTGAATTAATTTCCTGACCTGAGGGAAACACAGATTCTGTTTCTTCTGAAATTCTTCTCAAGTATAAAATATAAAGACAGGAACAGTATGGGAAGGGTAAGAACAGGAGAAGTAACCATATTTAGCAAAACTGAATTGAGCTGTGCAGAGCAGCACCTCTTTTGAGTGCGTCATATAGGGATTTTGTGGCTTTTAGCTGTATTATCTAATTTAGTTATTACTTAAATGTGCTTTTGTTTGGTTTTGGGTCTTTTGTTGTTATTAAATATTTTCTTTCTAGAAAATGTTGACAACACAATGTCCCAAACATGGGCTATTCTGTTATGTGCAGACCTTTAGAAAAGGCCATCCCTTAAGCATTGCTTAAATGTTTAATGATATTCAGGTTCCCTATGCATCAAAACAGAAATTGGGGTACGTCAGCTTTGAATTTACTATCACTGGAGAAGGAAATACAAGAGTGGAGGTGAAGGTAGCACTGGTTTTAGAAAAAGGCAGCCACAGAAACGCCAAAGAAAAGAGGAGAAAAAAGTTTTCTAGAACTGAAAGCAAGAAATTGATTTTTGAAAATGCAAGAAACCTGTCATCTAATAGGCCTGAATTTTGGACCTCTGTGTAAATAACTGATGTTGTGAGACTAGTTTGTCATTGCATTCGCTTTGAGCAGGGCTTCTTTTTCTTATTTCACTAGGGAGTCCATCTAGCTAGGTACTAAACACACTGGGCTTGTTCCAGCAAAACACTTAAGTGTGTTGCATTTTAAGCAAGTGAGTAGCCTTGTATCACTTAACATGTTGTGAGTTAAAATTGCACCAAAGTGCTTTTCTGGATGATTCCCAGAATGCTCAGCCCCGCATCTGAATACAGCCCTTCATCCTGACTTTTTCCTTACAAAAAATTACTAGTATAATCAAGAGATTATACTAGGGAGAGATCTCTATTGTTGCAGGAAGGAGGAAAGGGATGTTAGGATGCAAATAAAGTATGAAAGAAAGAAAGAAGGTATTTGGCATTTAGAGTCTTAATTTTCCATCGTTAAACTTAGTGATATTTATTTGTTCCTTAAATGATCCCAGAATGTCTGCTTCAACAAGTCTGTCTGGTGGCATCTTTGTGCAATTAAGTCTCCTTTGCATGAAAAGTAAAGAACAGTCTTTTCTGTTTGGGTTGTGTTTCTGTTCTCATTTCTGTTTTTCCTTTTGGGAGCCTAAAGCTGGATGTGATGATTACTTGTATGGTCTGTATCTCCCTTTTCTTTAGATCCCATTTTTCTATTGCTTATGAATTGCTGGCTCTTATTTCTCAGACTATAAATTTGCTTGATAAAGGTAACAGTGTTTAAGTGATACCATTTCTGGAAAATTTGAGTTGGTACCACTCGATGTTTGACTGACAATCAAGAACATAAAATAAGAAAATGAATTTTTTAGGTAAATTTAAAAAAAAAAAAATACACGGACCAAAAATGAGCTAATGAATAAACGTCAAAACATTATCACAAATAGGAAAATGTTATTAAGTGATTGTATTATAATGGAGTCCTATATGACCTGGAACTTAGCTATACTATTTAACAGCTTGCAAACAGAATGAAAAACTACAGAAATGCTGAATTATGGAGAGAGCGGGTCAGTGATGCAGAAGAGTTAAACCATGTTGCTAAACAGTACGACTTTCATTGTCATGAATTACAGAGTCCAGTGTATAAAAAGAAAGGTGTTATTCTTAAGCATAGGATATGTTCTTCTAAGAAGAAGGTTTTTTCTGAAAATAACTGATTTTCACAGTGGATAATCAACTACTGACTTCCCAGACCAATTCTAGATAACCCGTGACAATCCAGAAAGTAAAACCAGTAAAAAAGGAGAGTATGGAGCAGTAGGAAGTATATTATTTCTTTAGCTGGATACTGTGTCACTGTTACAGGAATCCTGTGCCCATACTTCAAGCAGGATGTTGAAAAATTTCATGGAATACTCAAAGAGAATCAAGAATAAAATTTTTATGATCACTATTGATATGCTAAAAAATTTCACTTCTGGAAAACCAGAAATAAAATTGGAGATAACGGCAATGTTGGTTAATGATATAGCTATTATTTCTCTCCATCAGTTGGCCTGTTCACTCTTATATTCCGTCATTGGCATAATAATATGAGGAACAGCTGCAAACTTTCACAGTAATAGGTACAATCGAATCTGATGTGTCTAATTAATTTTTGGTCCAACAAATTAGTTTTGTTCTTCATTACTCTCCAATGGGAGGAAGACATTGTATTTCATTATGTTTTTGTCTTCAGGAACAATGGAGCGTTACAGGTCGCACACTTCCCTTGTCTGTGTTCTAATTAGTTGAACTGACAGCATTGTTACAGAAACACCTGCAGTATTTGAAATAGTACACTGGTACCTTGGATGACATATTTATTACTTCTGCTTAAATATTATATAAAGAAACACAAAATTAATGCCGTTTGTTTCCCCAAACCCCAACGATTATATTAATTTTATCAAACATCAGTGGGTAACATTCATCTGTATCCATTTATTTTTCAGTCATCAAATTCACAAAGCATATGTTATTTTGACATTTAAATGAATTATTACTTTTGCAGTTGTAATTCCTAGGCACTGAAGGGTAAAAGCAAACAGCCAGACTGCAAACTTTAGAAGGTAATTTGGAGACAGATTGCTCCTTCCCCTAAAAGAGAAGGAGAGCGTAAAGTCTACTGAAAGCTGTCCCCAGGCTCTCTGCAGTTTGCTCTCACATCCTCCATTCTCAAAAGACTGGTTTCTGACCTTAGAGAAGAAAATGAGATCTTCAGACTTTTTGGAGGCTTTAACGGGAAGCAGTTCTTTTCTTGAGTCCAGGAGCGTCCGCTCCCGAAGCCGGTGTCTCTGAAGCGCTTCCCGGCCCGCTCTTCGCCACGGCAGCACAGCTGCCTCCGAAGCAGCGGCCGACATTACCTGTTTCCTCACCGTCCCGCTGCTTTTACCTCTCCTCCAAAGGGCACAGAAATTAACTGAAAGTTAATGGCAATTAGAGCAACATCAACTCCCGTGCTGATTTCTACTAGAAAATCAATTGTGTGCCTGGAAGAGCATGTCGTAGAGTGCCTCTTTCTATTAGTTTTACTCTCAGCACTTCCTCTTTCAGCACTATGGATTGGTTCCATGGGCAGAAAAAAGGGGGAAATCCGATAAAGGAGCCACTGCTGCCTCCCTTTTTTTCCTTCTCACAGGTGCTCACTGAGTTTTATTCTCACTTACTGCATCGGGACTGGAAACCGTCAGGCCTTTGGCAGCGGCAAGACAAAACAGGAAAGCACGGGGAAGGACAGCTGCAGCTACCAGGCCCTGACGCTAGTAAAGCTTACCAGCATGGCCAGTATAGACTGGTACACGATACCAGTGCTGGTGCACTGCCTTTTTATACATTAGCAGGCGTAGTCTGTCAGCATCCTTCTGTGGGACCTGTTTTGTTTGCGGGAAGCCTGTTTTGTTTCTTGCACAGAACTACTGAAAGCAAGCCAAGCTCAGCACAGTTTCAGCAGCCTGTGTGCAGAAGCAGACGGTCATCATTGCTAAATATTGACATGGTGCTGAAAGAGAGAAAGCTTAATAAAATGACCCAGATCACGAACAGTGTGATAGCAATGTAATGCAGTGCATCGCATTTCTTCTCGAGTAAGTCAGTCCGGCTCCAAACACAACTTGGGGCCTGAAGCTGTGTCTGGGCTGGGGCAGCGCTGGGGCAGAGCCGGTGCCCGGGGCTGGGGGCAGGCCGGGCAGGCAGCCACGCTCAGCCCCACGGGCCCTCTGGGAGGGGTCCTCAGTCGCAGCTTGGCTGGTGCAAACTCTGGGTCTTCTGCAAAGAGGTGTCCGTGGAAATAAAACTGGAAGTGTCAGACTTCTCGCATCTGCTTTAGCCAATGACCTTGTTTGCTTTAGGCTGAAGGCAGTGTGCTGACGTGGGGGCTGTTCTGTGGAAAGAAGTGAGCGGTAAATTTAACCGTTGCTGAATTATAGAAGAGGAATACGTACGTTTTCACAGCAAGGCATAATGATTTAATGATTTCCTCTGAATGACCATTTCAGTGTTTTATTGCTGTATTCTACTACCTTTACGTCTGTGCGATAGATTCTCATAATTGAGAATCATAGTATTTGCATCTTTTTTGTCTCAGCAGAGTAGCTACTCTTGCAGCTCTTCAGCATGCATACAGGCATCTGCTAATACTGCATAAACATTTCAAGGATTGAGCTGTATAAATGCTTTTACTGGAAATGATGGATAATTCTTTCACCAATTTCAAAACTGCAGATGTGGGCAGTTTATATCAAATGTACATATAATCAATATTCGTATTTTTTCAGAAAAATATGTTCCACATTTCCTAATTTTAAAACTAGCCATTTTTGACAAGGGAAGGTTTGAAGCAGAAAAGTGCCGGCCCTAGAACTATATGCTTTAGCATTTCCTGAATTTCCATTCACATTTTTTATGAGCATTTGTTTTCAAACCAGACACCAAGCTTTTCCTTTTAGAAAAGTTCCCTTTTAGAGAAAGAGGGGGAAAAAACCAATGGGAGCATCTACTGAAATTTACAGTTTTCTAATGTAATATACACAATTTAAGATCCTATATAGTAATTTTTGATACATGTCACTTTAATTGGTATTCCATGTCATAACTATTTCTTACAGGTTGATGTTAGCATTTTTTCATGCCTATTCTAGGTGAAAAAATTAGCATCTGTTGCTGTGATTGTTTAGAGCTTAACTACGCAATTTTCTACTTTCTGTCAAAGCTGGTGCACTTAGGATTTGTATGGATTGTTTTCCCCATGAAATAATTGCTGGAAAATGCATCTTTGCCCCAGTTGAAAATACATATATTTATTTTTTATTTTAAATTTGGAAACTCTAGCATGCAGCAAAAACAAATGAGTTAAGTAAGAATTTTTGTCATGCTGACAGCAACGAGAGAAGGAACTGTCTTTTGATGTTGTAAAATATTTTGTATTTGGATTTCTTATTGGAAAAAGCTATTATTGATTGCTTGATTTTTTTTTTTTTGATTGGTTTCCTATGATCCATTTTCTCATGATTGTATTTTGTCTATAATTATGCAAAACAAACCAACAAACATGTATATTGTTAAAAAAAAGGCTCTGGACTGCCATCTGTTAGATTACTTGGGAGAGTGCTATAGGGCTATCTTTTCAAATATATGTTTGCAAAATCACAATGGATTATGGATTTACTTTCTAGAAAGGTAATGGTTCTAGAATGGTTTTCAGGTGTGCATTGATACTCATTAAAGCTTTCCTACTGTGGATAATTCTTTTGAGGTGCATTACTGTTTTTTTTTAATTTTCATTTACAGTACTTGGTTCCTGTTTGTATTACAGAATCCATAATAACAACGCTCTGTTGAATTTCTTTTGTGCAGGAGGTCGTAACGAAGTTGTCATCACTGAAAATAACAACAGCATAACTGAGCAAATCACTGATGTTGTCAAACAGCCTGCCTTTATAGCTGGCATCGGTGGTGCATGTTGGGTAATTCTGATGGGTTTCAGCATCTGGCTGTACTGGCGCAGAAAGAAGAGGAAGGGGCTCAGCAATTATGCTGGTAAGAACAGTAACTATTTATTACCATCTCATCAGGTTCTGTCATGAAGAGAACAGGCACTGTTAAACCTACTTAAAAAACATGCTGAACTTACAGCAAAGGTGGCCTGGGTGAATTTTGTATGCTTGTTTTAAATGTATGCTGTGAAAATGCTGGTGTATGAGAAGCTTTATATGCATTGCTCGGTACCACATTTCATCATTATCATAAGACAGTCTTTATTTTTACATCTCCAGCACATCTAGCATAAAAAAGTACAAAGAGGATCAACTGTACCTCTTTCTCCTTGCTCAGAAGGCACTCTGTTAGCAGTCCAGCTCCATTTATGTGCTCAAATGTGAATTAGACTAGACCCTTACAAGGAAGGTTAGAAAGAGTATTTGGTCGTCGTCTTCTTCATTCCCATGCATTTCCATGTCTTTGAAGCCGTATGCATGGGAAATGAATGGAGGTACTTAATCGGTGACTCCATACCTATAGCTGGAGGAGAAGAGAGTGATGTATTAGACAGAGAAGTGTAGTCAAAATTTACCTATGGCAGAAGCCATAAAAAGTTTTGTCTTGGAGGTAGAACACCTTGGAATGCCCTCACAGCGTGATCCCTCTTGCACCAAATGTGTTGTTCCAGTTACAAATCAGTTCTTGAAAACTACATTTGGAAAAATAAATACATTTGCCAAATGAAAATATTTTCTTCCTCCCCCAACCTGTTTGTTTTGTGTATTATTCTGTGCTTCAGGATTCTTACAGATTTTTAGGAAGTCAGTTGAATTACCACAAAATAGGTCACTCTGAAGCCTAATTTAACACAAAAAAGCTGTTCTTCAGATATTGGGGTAGGTTCTCTTGTAGTGCTTATTAACATTTAAAAAGAGAAAACATTTCCTTTTTGAGCAAGATTTGCACAGTTGAGGACGCAGCACATTTAATGTTGACATTATATTACACTAAAGTTGTACTAGTACTCTTCTATTTAGAAGTTATCATGCGAACACGCGAACCCAAGGACACAGGTTCCCTAAGTGGCTGATCATCTCTAACAACTTGCCAAAAACCAACGTTCATTCCCTGCTCGCAGCCAAACAGTCCTATGCCTCCTCACCTTGGCGTTAGCCATCATCAGACTCCTCAATGTCCCAACTGGGCTCACTGAACCAGAAGGAAACTATTCTATGTTGGTTTTCAATCCTTCCTGCTGGGTTAGTTTTCCACTGGCTTAGTGAAACAAGGCAGCCCAAGAAGAAATCAGACAAGCAGTGGAAGCAGAGGGAGGAGAGACCCTTTCAGTGGGTGGCTCTTGGACTGACTCGGTTTCTGTGGAACCTCACCTTGCATCACCACGTGGCCTGTATCATTCATAGGTTACGCTTTTTGCTGAGGTGTTCTTTTCTTTCTTTTAACAGCAATGACTTTTACTCTCTGAGAGGTGGAGTGGTGTTAATTGAGAAACTAGTATATATCACACACACCTACATATGTATTTATATGAAGTATCAGTCTAGATCCCAAGATTTTTCATATTAAGAGACAGCTGTACTGTTATTCCTCCTAGGAAACAGTCCTATACGTAAACTTTGGACACAAGCTAAGACTACTCTTTTTTTTAAAAGCAGAATTGTTAGCTCTGTATGTGAAGTGGCATGTTGAGGGGGAGGAGATTGAGAGCAAAGTCTTTTATACCTTAAAATGCATAGCTGTAAATAATTATAACAGTCATTACAAACAGTGTGTCTCCTGCAACTCATTGCTTCTCATTGCTGCATCTAAGTGTGATGTAAACATTGCATCATGACACAGAATTCCCATCATCAGAATTATGAAATAGTGTATGCTTTCAGCAAGGAAAGTTCGTAACAGATCATGCGTGAAAATTCATCCTGATGTTTACAATTTGGACAACAGCATGTCCACACAGAAAGTCTTTAAATGTGACTGTCAAAATTCACTGCTCACCTTTCCAACCATCATTTCTCATTGGCTGCTGGCTGGTTAGTGCTTTAAGCTCAACTGTTATGTCCTGCTTATGATATTCAACCATAACTGAGTAAGTTCCAGAGGAAACTCTTGCCCTGCAATTAGCGCTTATTATCAGGGTGTGTAACTCACAATGTGTTTGCTTTCTTGTTTTGCAGTTCAGTCCTTCACCTTCACCCCTGCAGGTACTGTCCATTAGTCTGTCTCTTACCTCACCAACACGTCATTGCAAACATTAGCTAAGTGTTTATGAACATGTGAGATATGCAGAATTAAAACCAAATATAAGGAGAAATACTTCTGCTGCCTATTTGTGGTAAAAATGTAGCATTCATTCTCCTAGTGATTCCAGGGGAACATAAAATCTACCGCCATTAATGTCTCTGTCCTTATAATTCTGCATATTTCTTACTCATCTAATTCCTTGAAATAATGCAGTTTTGAAAGTAATTTGCAGGACAAGATGCTTGAGCTAACTTAACATAAACAAGCATTAGTTGTATGTAATTGAATTTTTATTTTAAAGCTCAAAAAAAGTATCTCGAACATTTTTGAAGATCTAACTGGAGAAATGGAACTTTCTTCCATTTAGCTTGTAGTTGGCCTTACCATGAGGTGTTCAGATCTTCAAGCTAGTGATTAATTAGCTAGTGATTAACCTAAGCACGCATTGCCTTTACAGTGTTTTTGAAATTGAAGCATCTGCTTTTTTTCTGCCTACCCAATTCAAAGCTGATATCCTAGTTTTCGTATCTTTAATAAATATAGCATACGGTAGACCATTACCGTGAGCATGATTAAAGATATGATTAAAGCAGGTTGCAAACAGCTTAGTCAACATATGGATAGCCAGGAAAAATAGAGTATACAATTAGTAGTAATAATTAATAGAAATAATTAGCTTCTGCTGTCATACCTAAGCTCGAGATTCAAAAACTCAAATGTAATTATACCTCAGTGTTACAGTGTAAAAGGCTGATAAACCTCAGCATTTTCCAGCAGAAGTCTGTAAAGTTTTCTGTGTGTAGCTTGGACCCTCGGTTGCGCTTACCAAAGCTGTCTCTTCTTCTGCCCCCTCTGCCATCCATGTGATAGAGGCCAGTCTTCCTACTGTGCTGCTGAATGCTTTCTCGCTGTTGCTTATCTTCAGCCACAGCTTGAGTGTTTAGCTTAGAAGGAAAGAGCGGATGACTGTCGAGGCAGATGAGCCAAGGTAGTGGTGTCTGCCCCAGGGGCCTGTGACATTATGAGGGAGAAGTGTCCTTGTGGAGAAGCTCTGGGGGCTCAGGAATTGCTCCTCTGGCTTCCGGGCAGGTTTGTTCAAGTTAGTGTCAGTTGTGGCACAACATATCCTACCCTAATCGCTTTACTTGCTTTTCTTTGTGACACAACATAAGATTATTTCCAAAATGAAATAATGCGTTTTTGCATTTGGTTCCTATGATTATGCCACTGTCAGCTGTCTGTAACTGTGGTGAGTTTTTTCCATTGTCTTTGTAGCATACATTGGCATGACACAGGGTTGTGCTGGAGCTACAGTGACTGTGCATGATTCAGTGCAGTTGATCCACATGTGCTGGGCAACTAGGATATGTCAGAGGCATTGCAAAAAATTTGTTTTTTTAAAAATAGTTTTGACTTCTCGTGGACTTTATAGAACTGTAACAGCATATAGTTCTATTTCCTGGCCTAAAATCATTTCTGGAGGTACTGAGAACCTAAGTCATCCTGTAGTCAAGTCCAAAAAAAGAATTATTAATTTAAAAAAATAATGTTGTTCTTATGAAAGAACATAGTCAATGTTTTTTATCTTTATACCCAGAGTTCCCTAAGAAACATCGTTAGTTCTCTAGTATTTGAATTTGCCATTGGTAATACCATTTCGACAAACATATCTATGCTTCTGGAGGTTTGATGACACTCACAACTGTTGTTCCCTTTAAAGTAATGATTCATGAACAGTTTGGTTTCAGATCTAAATATTTAGACAGTGGTATGTAGCTTTCGGAATCTCATCAGAGACAGCTGTCAATAAAGTTTACTAATGATGCATTTATCCTAATATACTCAGATTTTAGAAGGTGCATGCTTTTTGTTCAGACATCTGCTTTAAATTCTTGCTTCAGAAAGTCGCAGAATGTGCAGATTTGACTGTATAATAAAGAGAATTGAATGTATTAGTGGAAGATTGATATACTTACTCTATTTCAGACACAAAACAAAACTTTTTTTTTCAGTTATTTCTGACGTAAATGTTTTTTGTTTTGTTTTTCTTCAGTTGTATTTGCATATGTGTAGAACTTAAAACACTAAAAATAGTTGTTTCAAAGTCTGGATTCTGCAATTATATAATTACTGTTAAAAATGTTCTTTTGGGTCATTTTCAGATTATGGTTCATTCACTGGGACTATTTGTTATTTGTATTCTGTTATTAGGCTCCTAAGAGGTATAATTTTTGCTGTGTGACTAAACTACTGTAACATTCTGTAGGAGAAGAGCAAACAGCAAATGTCATGCAATTGGTAAAGATTTGTGCCAGAGAAGAATAATTGATTGAGTTAAATTCATTAAGCTTTCTGTCTTTGTGAACATTTTCATAAGCACTGATCGATTGCTCAGATGGTCACAAATAAAGGGACATTGAAAATCATAGCTAAATTTTTTTACTTATTTTCAGTTGAATTGACTCCAGTAGTTACTGAGCCACAATTCTGTACATCACTATTGCTCCACTTCCCTTTCTTCCATTATGACTCACCAGGCATTGATTCTCGGTAATATCAGTACTTCAAAACATATGATTTTCAACTATGTTTGTTAGATTACTACTGGTAAGTAGTAGTGTCATCATCTGCAGCTATACAAGAAGTATACATTTTCAAGACCGTGACATAATATCAGCAAAACCAAATCTGGCACAGAGACACTAAATACAAATGTTACCCCTTTTCCATCATCTGTTCTGTGATATAAAGGATGGATTGGTCTTACTTTTGTGAGTTTCTGTAAAAGCTAAAGTATTGCTGCACTGTTTTTTTTGTATTTTTATGGTTACCCTTTACTCAGATTACCTGGATATAGACATGCACTGTGGGTTTCATGATACAACAAAAGATAGATGGCACAAGAAGATGTATCTGACCACTTCTCGTATAATAGATGAATTGTTTCATTCCCGTATTACAATGACAGAACAGAATTTGTTTATTTTGTACTGGAAGTTGCAATTCTTTTTCCACATTTTGGTATAAGGACTTACACAACAAAGGCATGGAATCCATTTGTAGAAATACAAGAAATTTCATGTATCTGCTTATCCTTCCTGTGCCCTCAAACTCATTGTTGTGCCAGTACCCGCTCACTTGAATACTCAGGTGTTTTCAAGTGAAGCAAAGAAAGCATGCAAAGAAAGTAAATATGTATTTTCACTTGTGAGTAGGTAAGCTTATTTAGTGACTAGTGCTCCTTGGGATTAAAGATTTCATGAAACTGAGTAAATAAAAACAAATTTAAAATAGATAGAGAATTATGGATTGCTACACATTTTATGCACAACTCCTGAAAATGTTAAATGAGGATAAATTATTTGACAAAATCATCCAAAGGTAGGCAGAAGATTTGGTGGACTTTTTATATGCTGATTATCTGTTCTGAGTTAATGCTTATTAAAAGAGGATTAATCTACATTCATATTTGAGGAACAGCTTATCAGAAAAAAGAATGAGACTTGGCTGGCAACATTAAAGTTTTCATTTGCGGTAGGAAAATGTGGCCTACTAGAGATAGGCATACAGAAAGCTTTCTAAAGCTTTCTAAAGCTTTCTTGCCTTAGAATGTCAACTTACTATACATTCATATTTTTCCAATTCTAGCAGGCATGAAGATTAGGTTTAACCATGTCAGATAATATTAGTAAATGGTTTGGGTACTTCCTTATATATTTAATAGAAAGCATGTGAAAAGCTCCTTAACGTATGCTGTTCTTCATACAAATACATACAATATAATTTCCTTAAATATTTATCCATTTAAAATGCACTTTGGATTATATTTCTGCATTTTTACAGTCCTTGAAGTATAAGCTGGTGGGGATTCCTTCAAAATCTCTCTATGCAGAGGTTATTTTTTCATCTTCTTTTGAAAACCAATCTCATCCCTGCAGGTCTTCAGCCTTTCTAAGAACATATATCAGATGCAAAGAGTGCTGAAAGAGCTTTTTTGCTTCCTCGGTGATAAAAAGCAAGGGAGATGGGTGGGTCAGTGATAGGGACATCCTTCCCTTCCTCCTCTTACATTGCCCCTTGAAATTGCTCTGCTTCTTTCTGAAGTGGAGACAGGATGAATAAAGCCAACTGTGTGTTTTATTTTTACAGTGACATCTACAAGCCTGCATTGCATTAAGTATGCTCCTATTCAGGCATTTAGACTTGTTCTGTAATTGCAGAAATCAAACTGCAGGCAAAAATGCTGACAAAACAAAGATAAACATAGTGCTTGTGTTGGCAGCCTGACCATATCTTCTGTTGTTAGCTGTCTTTCCTTTCACAATATTGATGCTAAAAGAAAGGCACCTTCCTTATCCAGCCTCAGGTAGCCCATTTATGGATGGCATCAGGAATATGATTTTTTTTCTGTTACATCCTGATGACACGTCCACACTTCAAGAGGAATTTTGGCTAGCTTAGATGATATTCTGGAGACTTTTCCACCAAGAATAGTAACTAAAATACTTTCTTGTTTATTTTCTCATGAAATTTATAACCATTGGTATACAGGGTGGACGGTAAACGAAAGAACCTGCATTCCTTCCCAGTTCCATACACATCACATAAGCCAGGCACAGTCTTCGGCAGGAAAAACAATGTCACTGCAAGACAAGTTCTTTTTTTAATAAACTAAGCTGAATCTTTCTTCTAAAAACAGTGTTTGTATTGGGAGAGTGTAAGATTATTTAATGTAGGAGAAAACCAGGAAACAGTTACTACCACCAGGATACCACTACAGATAGAAGAAAAAAGAGTAAAGGCTGTGATACCTGTCTCTTCTCAACAAGCTCATATGCCATAGCCAATCTGCAGCAATTATGGCTCTAGCGAAGAGGTTTCAATGTCATGTCTTCTTGATATGTTTCTCACAGCATGCCTTGGAGTTTTTTCCATACCTCACTGCACGGAAAATAAAATGTGTCTGGCAAACATTGCTGCAATTTCCTACTAGCTTCCCCATTTTAGCTTTGCTTTACAAAGGTACACAAGGGATATAAATATTTTGAAGACCACAAGTATTGATTTTTGTTTTCCATATGACATGCATAGTTAAAATCTCACACACCTGTACGTGCTATACAAGTGGTGACAATATTACTTTAAAATTATTTCTGGTAGACAATAGTCTAAACAAGAGCATTAATCCCAAGAAGTTTTCAGAAAATATGTTTTACTGGAATTCCCTTAAATCTGTAAACTTTATTTATAAGGGTTGTTACCGAATGCACCTTTGTTTCTCATTTTCCTTATTTCTTGTTGCTTTGACAAATGCAGAAAGTTGGAGAAATGGAGTATTAAATTTGAAGGGGAGGAGGAGAAAGGAAACAGCATCTTAGGTACTTTTGAACAACACACTTTGAAGCATAGCCAGGCAGTACCCAGCTCTTTGCATATTCACACATGATATCCACAGCACTTCAGATGATTATTCACTTTTAAGCAATGAGTGATACAGTCATTTGACTGCCCATTAGAAACAACAATGAAACAACAATTTAGTGAATGAAAGTAGCATCAGCTCTAAAATTAATTAGCTGCGATGTTTTACCATGTCTTGTTTTTCAAAGCAGACTTTTCTTTAATACTTCCCATACTTGCATTTTGTTTTTATTAATTGGTTTGATTACATCCTTTCAAAATTCAGCTATTAACCATTTTGATGTGACATATGACTGCAGCGATTTTCTGATATTGATATTAGTCTGTTCTGCAGTGAAGGGTAATTAATCACCCTACCCAAGCACTCTTCCAGCAGGGCTTCCAGAGGGGCCAGTTTCGTCCCCTTTGCTGAATGTAGACTGTGAAATTATCCTAGGAGTTAACAAAGTGACAAGGATTCTACAAGGAGTCAGAAGTATTTTCCCAGGGGGTTTATGTCATTGCTAATTTTTTTAATGCTTACAGCATTTCTATTGGGTTTAGTAATTTTGTCTGATTAGAATGGTGTATAATAGAAAGCCTAATCTTGAATTAGTGTAGTTTGGAGTAATATTTGGAAAATCTTGCAAACGCTCTGGGAGCTATAATTTAATGATGGGAATATCTGTCTTACAGAGGCAAATAGTATTTCCAAACCAAGGCCTATTTTAAATTGAACTGGCCACAGACTCTTCCATTCCTCTCTGAAATTTGAACCCTCATCTTGTCAGGGGCCTGTAAAGATGCAGGTGTCTAGGACATTGATATAATTTAATAGTCTGCCTTATCTATGCCTGACAATAAATAATGGGATATTGCCACTGAGAACCAGAGTAGTTTGTTGGCCTTGATTCAAAATATTTGCCAGTGCTTCAAAAAGGAGCATCAAATGTTGTCAATTAGCATTTCACCAGTAATGTGGGTTTACCTATATTGCCCTGAAATGTAATCCTGTTGATAAGATAGATGAGGGATAGGCTGGGTTTTGTCAAACACCCATGAATGGAGCCATAAAAACAATTGTCTCCCTCTGAATGTATCCTTGGCATCCCCCATGGCAAGACTGGAAACACTTTTTCTTCCCAGTGATACTGGCGTGTATGCATTTATGTGTGGGTGCTGGTTTTTATACTGTACTTTTAATGGAAACGGTGCAGCTGTATGCTTTTTTTCGCCCCTTCAGCTCTAATAGAGCTGCTACCTCTTTGTATTTGTCCTAGGAAATGGCATATTTGTGTGGTGACATTATATTACTGCATTACAACATGATGTTATTAACTCGCTGGTGCAATGTCATTATATACTGAAGTAAAAGCATGCCAAGAAAACAATTTCATCACATGGCACAGTCTTGCAATGCAAAGTCAGATGAAGGGGCCTGTGGTAAATTCAGGCCTTTTATCCAGGCGGCTGGTTTGCCTTGCAAGCTGTGGGGCAAATTGATGTTAGTCAATAAGGTGCAGTGAAATCCTAAACAAATTGTAACCCTAACGTGTTTGATCCTTTTCTCATATTTTCTGTACTTGATCATGTGGTGATGCCAAGAGGCCTCCGATCTCAGACACTGAGCAGTTTGAATTGTTACTTTTAATTATTACTAATTGATTTTTCCCTGTCTTATATGTGTGTGTGCGTGTGTGTGTATGTTTGTTTGTTTTGTTTTTCCAACCAAAACACAGTCACTTTCCAAAGAGGAGATGGAGGACTAATGAGCAATGGAAGGTATGTTTCTTTGTGTAAAGGTCTTTCCGTCCTATTTCTGTTTAAAATTAGGGATCTGAAAAATGCTATAGGTGATGCACTTGGGTAATAACTGATCATTTGGAAGACTGACAGTGCTAGAAGGAGTTAAGTAGCTTACCACGAGGTTTAATGACCTATCTGTTGTGCACTTTGGAGGAATCAAGCCCAGATGTTTCATATCTCCCAGATGCCCTGGAAGAAATGAGTAGTAAATATCACAAGGAATGTGTTCATTTGTTACCGGGATGTTTATTGCATTAATTAGACATTAGCAAATGAAGTTGCTGTTGTTTAAGACTCCTTATTGGCCCCCCCTAAATTGCTGTGAGTGAACAATTACACTTAATCGATCACGAAATAATGATTCATGGATGATGAATAGGCTGTAGATTGATAGGACTGGATTCCACAACTTTAGCTACTCAATTGAAATTGATAAAAGCTGATAACGGGCCCATATATCCTCATCTATTTTCCCTTTGCCAATATGGAGATTGTAATTAGGCCCTGGTAATAACTTCCAATCTCCCGTTTAATCAATATTTTAGCAAAAAGAGATTAGGCCTAATGAGAGCGAGTAGATGTGGCAAGAAAGCGGCTGGGTCTTCTTATTGCCGTTTCCATAGAAACCGGTGTTTCTCTTAGGGATTGTGCCAGGCGGGGGTCTATAAGTACGATGATCGGAGATGTTGCTCCAACTTCATGAGTGCATTAATAACCTAGAAAAGCTGCAGAACTGTGGATGGTTTTTTGTTTTTGTTTGGGGGAAGAGGGTGTCTGCAGGAAATTATTTGTTTTCCCTGTTAAATATAAATACAAACAATCCACCTGCCTTGCTAAATTTCTGGCTGTTTATCCTGGGGTGAGAGAGACACGGTGCCTTATGGCCCGAGTGTACCTTCTCTTTCAACATCCTCGCTGTTTAATACTGCTCTCAAAGCTGGGAATTACAGGGATATAAAAGCCATGCAGTAGTGGCAGATAAAGATAGCGGTGGACTTTCCATTAATCCTCCTCAAACCTGTTTGCCTCTAAACCATCCAAGAGCGCTCAAAGAAAGTGTTACCAGCCTGTAGATGACAGGCGTGCATTTGGGATGCAAGGGAAGGAAGAAATAGTAGCCCAAAGTCCTGGAAATGGCTGATACGGAGCAATCAGTTTGAGTGATGGCTCCCTTGAGGTGGTAATTTATCATGCAGCCCTGGTGTAGGATCCCATGATGGTGCTGCCTAACCCCTGTTTCCCACAGACAACGGAGTTCATTTGGATTCTGGCAGAATCACGACGGATGCCTAGTCCCACTTCTACTGACAAAGTTGATTTGTATATATCCTTAATTAACTGCTCAAGGTCTTTAAATCATCAAAGGCTACACGATTTTAATTTGAAATAAATTAAAGTCTTCTAAACTGCTTTTTACCTACGGTGTTAGGAGAACAGTGATATGGTCTCTTCAATCATTAGTTGTCTCACAGATATTTTAATTTTGTAAAAAAAAAAAAAATATATATTTGTATGTATACCTTTTTTTCTTATTCTGCTTCAGTCGACCAGGTCTCTTGAATGCAAGTGACCCCAGTTATCCTTGGCTTGCAGACTCTTGGCCTGCCACAAGTCTGCCGGTAAACAACAGCACTAGTGGACCCAATGATCTTGGCAATTTCGGTCGTGGAGGTAGGCTTCATTTTATTAAGTCACGTATAGTATACAATAGGCTTCTGTTAGTTAACATATATGATAAACACTGTGTAATATTTTTATCGTTATAGTCCTTTCTATGTTTGACTCAAGATTTGATTTAAAATTTACTTTAAAATGTTCATTTTGCTTTGTCTCTTTCTACTTCTTTAAAATGTAGGTCTAGTTTGTAATTTACCCCACAGTGGTGAGACAGGGTCTGCTTATCATTTCAAGAGAAATGTATTTGTTGCTCAAACTCATTCCCTTTTGTGTGGAGATGAGCAATCTGCTGTGCAGGTCAATGTAGCCAGGGATAGAGGATGTCCATAAGAGCAGAGAAGAACTCGGGGCACGCAGACAGAAGAACATTGTTGCTGTCACCTTACCCATCAAAAACCTCTCAGTCTCAACCATAATCCATGAAGATGGCCTCAAAGGTCTTCAGAAACTTCCCTTCTTATTAGAGGAAAGAATACATAAACAGGAATTATTTAGATTTTTTAGGGTTTTATTTCCCTTTTGAATTGAGGGAGGCCCTTTGGGGAGATGAGGTAATGATTTATAATTATGGTGATGAATCTTTAGGGGGGTTATTTTCTTTCAAACATTTTACTCAAATGGGAATTTCAAGATGTATGATTGGGATTTTTAAAAGTCACAGTAATATTCACATCTCTCTCTTACTTTCTTGGTTTCTGTGATGTAACAGAGCTAGTTCTGCATAGTGGTGTTCAGAACAAGACTTCCTAACGTAAATGAGTATATAAATATTTTTAAGACATAAATAAGTAAACAAAAATCAAGACAACTTTATATATCAAAAATACATTAAAATGCAAAAAATCTATAAAACCATCAAACTGATAAATGTGAAAAGAATTCAGTTTTGAACTGTACTAGAATCTGCTTCTGAAAACCATCCCTCACATCGGTTATACGTTCCCATGCAAAACTTCTTGCCTGTGGTTTGACTACTGTGACTTCAAATTACAACAAAACACTCTAGATTTATTTTCCATAGAAAAATGTTGTAAAGCTCTTGTCTTACAAAAATATTATAAAGTAAGCAAAACTTTTGATTATTTAGAGGGCAACTGAATATCTACCAGCTTCTTTGTTGTGAATATCTTGAAAATAAAACCATTCAGTACTTTTCCATCTTTCCATAAGGTCACATAATACAGGAAAATTACCATTTTCTTTTAGCATTTAGCTCTATATGACTGAAACTGGAAGCATGTTTTCAAGCTTTTGGCTTCAATGTGGATGAGGCACAGGTCCAAATTTGTCCAAGAGATGCAACAGTTATATTTCCAATTTCAGCAGCTTAATTTCACCCATGATCTTTACAGTTGAGCTCACACTTTTATTCTGGCTGGTTTGGGACCACTTATCCCTATCTGTTTCAGCAGTTGAGTTTGGATGCTTCTGCATTAAAGATGGATTAGAAGTCAGATGTCTTTTAACATGAATTAACTGTATAGATAGAACTTGGGCCTCTTTTACTGGTTAAAAGGTCTGTGATGATATAAAGGTCGGTAAGAATTTTGAAAACAGTAAGGTGGCAATCAATCACTCTGGAAACTCAGAAGCTGAGGCAGGCAGTTCTAACATTGCATTTAAGAGTGAAATCCACATTATGTCCTAGAAAGGCATTTGAGAGGAAGGCTGTGAATGGGAAGCACAGGTCAGGTTTGGAGTCACATAAGGCCACAAAGTGGTACTGCATCTCCTGAGACAGCAAGAAAGAGCTTCCCTCAGGAAGTATTTCAGCACTATTTCATTTATCTCAAGAGTTACAAAACGAGTTGGATTTTGGAGAGTTTTTGGGAAAGCGTCCAGTGCGAAATGTGTCTTCATCTTTGGTCTGAAATGTACAGTGTGGTTTTTTTGCTATGACAACTTGATGGGAAAATCACACTTGATTTTTACTAGGTGATTATGGCACTTTGTAAAATGGCATTTTAATAGCTCGTTGAGTGCTTAGTGTATACATCTCATTGAGGTCAAAAAAGTAATCTGCGGTTGTACTGAAAATTCCCAGAATGTCTGGAGAACCTCAGCTTATTAGCAAGAACGACTGAAAATTCTTGGCTGGTGGGAAGCTGTGCAACTTTCCTTTCAAGTGGCTGCAAATATATAGTTCTCCATTTTAAAATGCCTGTATAGAGATGATACCTCTTCAGTTGCCAGAAACATGCTCTAAAAGATAGATGTATGTCTGAGTACTTGAGAGATGAGCATTTTGCTAGGTTTTACTTCTGTGAGTCTGCAAATCCAACACAGACACATTGAGCTGGACTTACTTCATTTTATACATCAACAACAGAATTCATTTACTAAACTTCAATCCATTATACTTTGATGAAACCAATTGTGGAAAGGAAAAATCTTCATACTGTGGATGAAATGCAAGAAAGATAGGACTGCTCTTGTCTTTCACATCTCATGCTGTATTTACACATAGATGCTTTTATGATTGTGTACTGCCCCTAGAAAACACACTGGATATGTGCAGATAGATAGTAATAACCTGATTTTGAAATATGACCTGTAGTTTGCATTGATTGTAATTTTTTGCACTTCAATTTATCTGCAGACATAAGTTAATACAATTAAGGCATTTTAAATACTTGATTGAGCCCATTTCCCTTTTGTTTTCTGCAAAAGAAGATCATACTGATAGACCCAAATTCAATCTCTGTTTCTGCAGTCTCTCTACTGAGCACTTGTTATTGCCATATTTATTGTTAATATTATGTTGTTGCCCTTAGACTGCAGATGTTATTAAGGTCCATATTAAAGTGTTCACTGTTGTACACATGCAGTAGAAAGTAGTCCAAATGTTCATCCCAAAAAAACCCCAAACAAACAAACAAAAAAACAGTGGGAAGAGGCCATGGTATCATATGTCATTACTGGAAAAGTCTTGAGACAGTGAGAGAACAACTGTATTCCCTGAGGTTGCACAAAACCCATGTCTGAGTCTGGAACTGAGCCTAAACCCTTGTCTAGGTGCAAGAATCATCTTTCCTCTTTGGGGCTTAAGGTCTATGAAAATTTCTGTGATATCTAGAATGGAATCTGAACATCCTCACTGGAGGAGTATGCATTCTCTCAAGTACTATCTAACAGTTGGAATCCATATCTGCCATACGGCTATATAAAGCAAATGGCATAGAAATGATGCATTTTTTAAACAAATAAATTCCAGAATGGATTCAACTTTTCAGAGCCTAAATAAATTGTAAAAATAGTACCATTTGATATATTGACCTCTGAGAGAGCAGGAAGAGGGTTATTTGTTGAGCTGTGGTTCTCCTTGGGATATCATGCCAGTCATCATTAGATTCTTCACACTTCAGTAATCTCAGCTTCTAAATCCAGTATTCCACCAGCAAAGGTCACTACGATGTTTAGTAAGGAGAGAGATTGCCTATCTAACTGATTAAAGGTACAAATTGCAGTGTGTGGTAGGATTAAAAAGATCTAGAAAAGTCAACAGGTATTTAGTTAAATATGGTGTACTGTTTTTCAGGTAAATGTACTGGAGTATTTGAACAAGTTGTTCTCCATTATCAACGCTGCTTTGCCATTTTAAGAGACTGATCACTTAAATCCCTTCAGAATAACAGATTTTCTTTCACATATTGGGAATAACTTGGTTTTGCCAGCTTTTTCTTTTGTTGAAAAGGAGAAACATGCTAGCTAATGTCAAAAAGAAAATTAGATAAGTTGATGCATAAAACTTCAAGGAAGTCAAGGTGATGCCCTTAAAAAATTGCTTTGAGAGCTTTGGCATCTGTTTAAGAGTTTTGCTACATATTTTCTGGGAAAGTTTCCTCTGTGATTTGTAGATTCACTCCTTTCATCATTTCCCTGAAGCCCAGACAGTTTCATTGGTTCTGACATAGAGTGAACAATTGAAAACATTCTTCAGTAGAGAAATATTCCAAACTTCACTTTCACAGTTGAAGGTATGGGAAAAAAAAAGATGGTTTTAGGCAGTGAGACGTGAAGGACAAGTGGTAGGCCTGTCACAGATGCTGATAGCTTGGTGACGGTTGTACATCATCTTCCCTTCATTGGCTCATGGACCTGTCTCAGCTGAAATGCAAACGTGCAAAATGACACATTTATTTTTCATCTTAAACCTTGATACTTTCAGGCTTCCTGTGCATCAATGATTTGTTTCATTCCCCTATGTTCACCACAGATGTGCTGCCACCAGTGCCAGGGCAAGGAGATAAAACCGCTACTATGCTGTCTGATGGAGCCATTTACAGCAGCATTGACTTCACTACAAAAACTAGTTACAACAGTTCCAGCCAAATAACGCAAGCCACGCCATATGCCACCACCCAGATACTGCATTCCAACAGCATCCATGAGTTGGCTGTCGACTTACCTGATCCTCAGTGGAAAAGCTCAATTCAGCAAAAAAATGACCTCATGGGATTCGGTTACTCTCTCCCAGACCAAGGCAAAGGCAATAATGGTAATTACAGCTCTTATTTTCCAGAGCCCTTGGCTTTATACTGTATCATCTATGCATGAATTAGAAAAATCTTTTTGGTATGTGAGACACTGTTCATATTTACCGTAACTAATGCTTACATACCTTGCATGCGTGCTGAATCGCACACAATCACAAAATATAGTTCCGTGCTTTTAATCCTCTTCGTCCTGTGCTAATCACCAAGCCATCTGCCTTCCATTAGGCTAGGATAGGTATACATTAAAAAAAAAAAAAAATTAAAACTTGCTGCCCTACCACATCTGCCGTTGATTTGCTAACTGCATGTGTTGCATGTGCTTGTGCTGTCAACTAATCACACGATGCCACTGTGACCTTTGCCCTTTAACCCTTAGCCTTGCTTTACATCCCTGACTACCGCGTGGCTGAGGGATTGGCTAATAGATTGCCACACAACCAGTCACAGGATTTCAGCACCACCAGCTCCCACAACAGCTCCGAAAGGAGTGGCAGCCTCTCAGGTTGGTTCCACCGCCGTGGGTGGGTGAGGGACGGAGGGGTGTTGGTGAGCAGCTCGCCGGGAGGTGGAAAACCTCCCAGGTGCACTTTGCGGATAGGTATGAGGGTGCCTGCCCACTGGAACGTCAGCGAACAGCGGCACGTTGGCCCCTACTGAAAAAAAATGCCTTTTGCAAAACCTGTTTGGAGATAATTGGAGAATCCTCCCAACCAGCTCTTGTCGGCGCAATTGCAAACCTTGCCTTGTCACATCCTTTCCCTGACAGCACAGTTCATGGAGCAAACGTATTTCCACATCAATCCTCAGTTTATAGGTCTCCCCACGCTGAACTTCATGAGGACATTAATATTTTTGTTGAGTTGTTAACAGATTCCCCACTTCCACGAGCTGTTTCGAAATGCTGTTTTCAGTAAAGCACCTCAGAAATAAATACAGGGCCTTGCAAGATGACTAGGGTTTCAAAAATTGTGCCAAGTCTGCATACAAACAGAATGTAAATTTTATGTGTGTGCTGCATGTTATATTGGAAACATGATGCATTTTCATTGGATGAAAATGATTGTAGTACATGTGGTTGTGTATTATATTTAAACACACCTTTTTCTTGATTTCTTTAATTTTGCTTACTTGTTGCTTATGTTATGTGTGACAATGTAATTTTGTTTTTCAAGACAAAAATTGAAAAGCCAGCAATTAAAATGAAAGTCTGCTATTTACTTAACTGAAATATGAGAGAGCTGAAAGGACTTAAATTTCAAATTCATGCTATATCTCTAGCCTTTTGAATTTCCACTATAAGTTGGAGCAGTCGTAACAGTAACAGATCAACCCTAGAAACGGCTTCTTTATGTCAATTTAAATGACTATTCAAATGGAATGTTGAGATTAGAAGCCTATAATCATTGGCCCATAACTCAAATAGCCAAATGTGTTTGCAAGTCTTGTGTTCTCATGGGGGGTATTAGCTGATTTGAGTGAGATTGAAAAATAAGCTTATGGCATTGACAGAGAGGGATCTGGGAGCTAAGTTCATACGATACTTCAAGAAAGGTTCTTGTTCCTTGTATGTGAGATGTATTGGCAAGTAGCTTAGGAAATCGGCTTGCTCCTCTGGCTGCATGAAAATGCAGAAATTGATATGCTGAGGTACATGTGTGCCAGTTATCAGAGGGCAGTATCACACTTCAGATGTGTTGACAGCTACAGCTGCCTAAGAATTTTCTCAGAAAATACAAAGTTTCATTGGAAAATTCCAGTTGATCAAAAGTTAGACTTTGAACAAATATTTCAAGTGAAACATATTTTGTGTAGTGTTTCTCAGTTTGAAGTAAATTTTCTGGTGACAGATGGAAACTTCAGGTTAGCCAGTCTTTCTATGGCCACGGCACTCCTGTTGTGATCAAAGCAGCTCACACCTGGGTGCCCCAATGCTCAGATGAGTGTCAGACTATTGGACTGCAGAGTCAGTATTTTGCTCTCCCTTGCCCACTAATTATGTCTTTAATACAGGCTAATCATGTCTGTAATACATGAGAAACTGGGGGAGACCTTCAAATAGTCCGATAATTAGTCCATCACTGGAGTCAGAGACAAGCTTTGATTATGTAGTCCCCATGAGGGTGAGCAGGGACTTGTTCTTTCACTTCCTTGGTTAGTACTTTAAGTACTACTTGTTATTCTGACAAAGTTTCTGTCTCTCTCAAATGAATATCATGAGAAATCCTGTCCCGCTGTGGAATGGAAAATAGCTAAAAACTCAACTGCTTTGTGAGGCAGAGAAATTTAGTGGCTGTACTTTGCACAGCTCCCAGCTTATGTCAGGGCTATGATCATCAGCCCGACTGGCAAATTCTTTTTTCAGGACCTGATTCATCTAGAGATTTAAACAATATAATTGAATTTCAGTGTAAGGAGACATTGAAGCGTCAAGCATCATTGCTATGGGGAAACAAGGCTTCGGTGCAACA
Organism: Fulmarus glacialis; assembly: GCF_000690835.1. NCBI lineage: Eukaryota > Metazoa > Chordata > Aves > Procellariiformes > Procellariidae > Fulmarus > Fulmarus glacialis. The sequence goes on from NW_009229988.1 coordinate 104,424, forward strand.
GTTTTCAAACACACATCAGGCATTATGTATTAGGTGTCTGTTCCACTAGTCTGACAGTGGAGTAACTCTGCCCATGGGGACAGAAGAGAAATCTCCTGCCCAGCTGTACGGTGTAGGCTGCTTTCAACCTTGGAGTTCCTTTCTTTTATTTCTTCATCTGAACAGTTCTTCAGCTCTCTGCTTCACTCTTTCTGATAGCTCTGTTATCTTTGACTTTTGTCTCCAAAACACCCCAAATCCAAGTGACTCCATACTAGCACCCCACACATCCAACCTCCATTTTATCAGTTTCCTAAGATTACCAAGATGCTACACTTTCAAAATCTTCCTCTCCACCTCAACTAATCTCTAAGCTGAAGTTCTTCTCTGCATTTATCTTCTCTGAGTATTCCTAGTTTAAATCCCCCTGCAACACACACACATGCACACACACCCTCTTATGCATGTGCTTTCCTCCCAAAGCAGCCCCTCCTGCCTTAGCTCTTGTGGGCTCCTACTCCTGCTGACTTTTCAAAAATTCCCCCATGTCCCACAAATTAAAAATAACGTGCTTCTTTTGTACTGTTCTGAGACCCTATTTCTAACTCCGCTTTCTGCCATACCTGTGCTTTGAAAGCTTCATTTTCCCTCCAGAAGGTTCATGTATTTGTTCCTCCATTGCCACCATCACTGGGGTTTCTTTTCTGTTAATCAAAATGTTCTTCCCCTTTTCAAGAAAGCTTCCCTTTTTGCTGGGCTACAAAAGGAGGGCAGAGCCTGTCTTGCATCCTAATAGGTGGAATATCAGCTCAGTTTGCACATAGTGAATGACAGGATCTTGGCTGGACTTACTTAAATACTCCAAGATAAGCAAGGAAGAGCTCTGGTCTGGAATTGAGTAGTGGAAAGCAAAGTCTTGTTTGCAACGTGCTGCCAGCCAGGCTGATTAGAAACCTTGCCGGACTTGTTGCCTGTCTCTAGCAGCCACAACAGGAGGTGAAATGAGAAGTTTTGGCTACTTCTGAATCACAGAATCACCTTGTTTCTTCCCTCTGTATTCATTCCTATTTTGGTCCAGCTGACATTTGGAGATAACAGAAGAAAGCCGCTGTCTCTCAGACGAAAAATCCCATGACACGTGCTTGTCTCTATTGCTAGAATTGCACCTACTTCTGGATCTCTATGCCTAAAGCTAGAGCCATGGCAAAGAGGGTGGTGCCTGCCAGTGCACACCGTGCCACCCTGCCTTACAAGTCAGTTGTGATTTTTTTTTATTAGTTACTCATGGGTAATTTTTTATTAATTACTCATTAATTACATGGGGGTTTTTTTGGCTGATCCTTATAAATCAGCAAGAGATGTCAGTGGGTAAGATGGATTAGACTGTGCTTTCTGCAACAGGCAAGGGATGAGTGACTGCCATCTGGGTGTACCCCACTGAAAAAGCATATGACAAACCATTCTTCCACCCAACAATCCAGAGACCTTGAAAGCCACAACAAAATGGCAATAAATAGATGGGTCTCCAAACAGTCAAGGGATTTGAAATCTTGTGCCATTCTTCCTGTTAATGAATTCCTGACAAGAAAAAGGAGTCAGAGCAAAATAAAAGAAGTGAAACAAGTGGGAAGAGAGCTTTTTCTGTAAGATCACTTTCCCACAAATGGAAGTGTCTCAACTGGAGAAGTGGGTACAAGGATGATAAGAAAAGAGAAGAGGGCTTAAGCAAAATGCGTTGCTCACCTAATTTCTACTAGCTTCCTCCATTAGAGTTGTACATCAGAAATAGAACCTCTTCTCCATAGTGGCACAAGATATTTGAATCCTGTGAAACAAACAGTCCTAAAACATTGTGGATAACTTCCTGATGTTTTAAAAAAATGGAGCTTAGTAAATTCCTATCAGCAAAACCCTGTTTCTTTTTGTTTTGACAACTTACTTACACTTGTCATCCTGGCTGAAAGATATTGAGTCTAATGACAATTTTTTTAGATTGTGTCCTTAACCTCTGTATTTTCCACAGAAAGAGATTATGCAAAACAGTGTTATAAGCACATTGGATTCTGACATTTGAAATAATTTACTATGGTCTATTATATTTTTATCTAACAGTGAATTCAAGGAGTCATAAAGCAGACATGAGTAAATCAGCAAATATATTTCTGATAAAACAAAACATGTCTTTCCTTGGTTGTGTACTACTGTGGTGCAAACGTATAGAGTTTTAAAAAGAAGTGATTTTCAGCAATTATTCAGAATATTTTTCCATTACATTCTATTATTATTTATAACCTTATAACAGCATTAGCACATTGATGCTTATTCTGCTGAGATATAAATACATCTTCTTTTTTGGGGCATGCCATCTGGAATCAGAATTCTTTCAAAGAAATGTAAATAGCTGGCTTTTTTCCCCACATTATATCACTAAGATTTTATTTTTCTTTTTGGATTTGCAGGTGGCAAAGGAGGGAAAAAGAAGAAGAACAAAAATACTGCCAAGCCCCAGAAAAATAACGGTTCAAACTGGGCCAGTGTTCCCCTCCCACCCCCTCCCGTGCAGCCGCTTCCAGGCACAGAGCTGGAACACTATGGAGTGGATCAGCAAGAAGCAGGGTAATTTTTCTCTTTTTCTTTTGAAGAAAAATCTGTGGATTGCAGAGATGAGGCCTTTTTTTAAAAAATTTTGCTAAGTGACGATATTATTCTGTTTTGTTTTAAAAAAAAGGGAGAGAACACATTATCCTATAAACTTATTCAAGGCTATGGAGGAGGAATGGTTGAATAGCTTCTCTTGATAGTGACTGAGGATGGTAATAAAAGTGACCTTGCTTCATCATCATGTAGGGTTTCTCTGCTTACTTATGCTGAGAAGTATCTTGCTTCATAGGTAGCTTAATGGAATTCTCTTAGGACTGCTTGCAAATGATGGGACTCAGAGTGAGTAAGGATGCCATAATCTGGCTCCTTGTATTTTTTCACTGCTTTGATGTTTAAAAATATTAGAGCCAACAGAACAAAAAACCTCACACTAAATTGGATTAATTTTAGAAGATCAACCAGTGGATAATAATCTTTTCATCGGCTTTTAAAAGAAATTTCACCGTTGAGGAAGGCATGCTATTTATAGGCCTTTTTTTTTGTTATTTAAACAACTCTTGAGTTTCTGGAAACTTACGCTTATTTTTTGATAGCTTAAACATGTTCTCAAGGACACAAAATCACACAAAAATCACTAAATGAGAGGAAAGAGGCATTTCCTGCACAAAGAACAATTGTGGAATGCTTTTTAAAAAGTGAAATTTTATGTAATAGCAGGTTATCTAACTCTGGAGGAAAATTAGAATATATAGAAAAATAGTTTACTGTGGTCAGCTCTGTTGGAGCCTTTGAGAATCATTGTTCTGTCAGGGACAAATTTCTGCCTGTTTAAATACATGGATTAATCAATATTTCCTAAGGATGAAACATACGTTTTAAAAATCATTGTAATAGCTTTACTGAATAAAAATATTTCAAGTATTATGTCTTTTGTAAGCATGAATTGATCATCACTACTCTTATAATGAAAATTAGAAGAATTAAATATGAATATTTGCATTTATACCGAGTCCTTCAACTCTTAAAATGAATAATAACTAACTGTGTACGTCAGTGGAGTTCCTTTTAAAATGAAGGTCCACTCAGGCTGTATTAGAGTTAGAATTTCAAAGCAAATGCAAGGGAAAATGAATAACCTTACTGATTGTAAGTGTTGTTTAAAAGTCAAGGCAAAAAGTGCATGTAATCATTATGTTCTGTATTCTGTTATAAAAAGCTAAAATAAATTTAAAATGGTTTCACCATATAATATTTGTCTTCATCAGTTTATATCCTTAAAACACATGTACAGCCATTTCACTAAAATAATTATGCTATAGAAGGCAAACAACTTGGGTTTTCTTTCAGGACAATGAAATAGCATAAAAGGTAAATGGAAATACCTTCTAGAGAAATCCCTTGTGACACAGGACTTGACTCCTCAGTTGCATAAAGTATCTGTTATTGAGCTGGAAGGAACGATGTAGGTCACCAAGACAACAGTGGTTATTTAAGGATAAGGTAATCACCAGCCTTCCAGGTTCTGAACAATTCAGACTTAGTTTTTCCTCTGATTACCTTTTGAATTACTCTTCTCTGGTTTTTGTAATATCTCATTGCTAGTAGTTATAACAAGACCTTCTAAAGTGCATTTTACCAAACAAAAAAAAAATTTGAAGATTAGACTTAGAGTATCAGTCTTGAGTTACAGCAATTTGCAACCAACTTTGCTGAACCCAGTGAATCTGCAATGCCCATACTTCTGAGGATGTATCCAATACTAATGGTCATTCTGTATTCAGGGGTTAATCTTGTTTCTGTGATTTTCAACATGCTAAAATGGAATGAATCATAGACTGCATTCCTTATGTGGCCTTTAATATTGACATATTGGGTAAAAAAAAAAAAAGCAAGCAATTTTTTTAAACTCTTTTGGTTTTTTTTGATTTGCTTTGATGTATACTATGTATGACAAGTTCAATGTGTTTTAATTTTAGAATTAATTACATGTAGATGTAATTATATGGTGAATTACAATTGAAAAATGAACTTCCAGTCAGAAAAACTGAAGACTTTAATAAAGTTCTCACAATGTGATATGAAAGGTGAATGTTTAGAGCACTAAAATAAGGAAGCTGGCATCTAAACAGAGACTTATTTTTCTGTGCATGTCTTCCTATAACTCTTGAATTCAAACGTGAGTTTCATTGGCATGAGTATCCCAAATAAACTAAACAATTTTGACACCTTATTTTGCTTATTAGAAATTAACACTAGTGGCCTACTGGCTTATAAATTGTAAAAGAAAATCCACAATAACTGAGGTTTGCATTCACCTCCATTTTCCATGAACTGCAACAAATGTAAGGAAAGGTGAACGTGTTAATCCAAGAAGCCATTTTATATAATGTGGTAACTTTTGGGATGTCTTAAATTCCTATTTAACCTGTGCAGAAAGTCTGTTTATACTGTTGTTTCCCTAGCAAGCTCTTTCCTGTGCAACTTTCCCCTTTTTGTGGTCTTCTACAAACTCGTGCTTGTTCCTCGTTGTCTTCCTTAATTTTCTGTTGTATATACCGCAGAGTCTTTGAAGCTTCTCTTTTCCTGTAGTAGCTCCCAATCAAGCATGTTCCCTTTCCCATCCTTTTCAGAGAAGATGCTTTTGCTTGGTTTTATCTAATAAAAATGACAGTAAGGAAATGCTTATTACTTATTCATTATCATCTACTTACATTTTTTCACCAATAATATGCATGATCTTGAGCCAACCCCAGTAAAGGCAGTCTTCATATCGTTTTCATTGGTTATTTTTATTTCTTACTATTGATTCCACCTTAAAATAGAATATTAGCTGCTGGATGTCAATATATTTGGTAGTCATTTTCTGTTTTTAGAAAAAGTAAAGAAGGTAATAGCTTTTACATCAAAAAAATCCTCTCCGGCAAGGCCTAGATAGGGAAACTTTCTTTGTTGCAATGATGTGTGTAATGAAACAGAATTGTTATAGAATGTGCCCCTTATCTATCACATTTATTTTTTATTTTGAAAAAAAAAATCTATCAATGTAGTGAACCAAGCTTTTTAACAGCAAAAGATTACTATAGAATAAAAGTGCTGAGAATAGAATAAAAATTATTAGAAACATAGAGAGTCATGTTTGTTAACCAGAACTTATTTAGGGACTTAATTATCAGCAAAATTACTGTCAGAGGTCCTTAGTGAAGTTAAGGTGCTTAGACTTTAATAAGAAGTACTTGAAAAAGGTTGCATGCATTTTCACCAAGTTGTATTTACTCAGAAAACCAAAAAGAACATGGATGAGATCAATATTCACTATCCTGCTTCCAGAAGTTTCAATAACACTATCATTTATATGAGGTGTAGTTACTACATAGTCTGTTAGGCTTGCTAGCTTTTTCTTGCAGATTTTTTTTTTTTTTATTGTGTAAAATGCAGGTTAGAACTAGAGGCTTTTCAGACATCTTACATTATGAAGACAAAGGTTCTTGTACCTGAAATCTTGAATCTCAATGTCCTGACCTTCAGGCTTAGGCTCCTTTCCATTTCAAACAAAATCTCGGTAAAGGTAGGGTACTTGTGCAGAATCTTTTTACTAAGAAATCTTTTTACTATGAAGCTGAACATTTGGGGAATTGAAGCAAGTAGGCTCAAAAGGTGAGCACATCCAAAGCTCATTTATGCATTACTGAAAAGTCGCTAAGGAGTATCTTTCTGCCCTGCCCCTTTTAAAGAAGAAGCCATTATACCAAAGCATGAGGTTGAGAGAGTAAAAGTAAGTGACAGAGCTGTTGCACTGTACATTTTTAGCAGCATGAGTTAGGATGGTCCCTTCACTCTTGGGTGGCAATATCATGAGTGAATATTGCAAGGAAAGACAAATTAGAGCTAGTTATATCTTAATTGTCTCCTAAGGATTTGAATATGTATCATATAACATTTTCTTAAATCTCTGTGTTATGAAAATGGTAATGATCATTCACTCAAAAGCTCCTAAATGCCAAGTGTTAAGATGCAGCATTTATTTGCACCTCTGTACACGAATGTATGTTTGTGTATCTATATATGGTTATATCTAGATGTAGATTTAAAGTGATACCGGCCTTAATTACCAGATATGTCTTCCACAGACGTTTGGATGATTAAGTCAGGTTGTTTTAGCTATCCTGAATCTGTACTTCTAAATACAGACTACAGACTTTTGAATAAGGAAGTAGTAGTTTAGTTAATTTTAGAAATTTTGGGGTTTTGCTTAAAGTAAATGTTCTGTTCATAATACAGGTTTTGAAACTTTTCTGTCTCAGTGTTCCTAGCCTCTTTGTAACCCAACTTCACACTTGAAAAAATTGGCAGTGATTCATTTTTCTCTGGGAAATTGGTAATTCCTTCCTTCCAAATCAGGAGCCTTAAAGGAGTATTTTTAAACTGGTTTGAGAAATTAATTGTATAACGCAATGCATTTCCTGCCTGCATTGCAGACACGAGGGGTGTACCTTGTCAGCAGTCGTTGAAGGTGGAAAGAAGATAAAGTTACTTAGATGATGCTTGGAGAATGGCCTTTAGAGTGTGAGATGGACAGTGAAGGAGCTGTGAGAGCTTTTGGTTGTCTGGTTGCCTTTTGAAAAGAGCTGTCTAACCTGAAGTATTTTGGAATGCGCTGGGAGTGAAGAAGAAATGTGTGCAGATGCTCAAAAGATTGCAGACTGACTGGATGTTTTGAAGATGGGAAGAGTACACAGCATTGAGATTTGAGTGATGAGATCGTCAGCAGAGCTGTACACAACTGAAGTTATGTTCAGATTAGGGAATTGCTCTGGGGAGATAATGCACAGGGAATGACCACAGTCACTAGGGCCTGTGTGTCTTGGGTAATGCTGGTGTCTTAAGGGGCAGGGTCCTGGGATGATACTGTAATACAACACTGAACTGAAAGGTCTGTGATAAGGACAGAGACAGAAAAGGATTGAATTGCTGGAAAAGCTTGCATAAGAAGTGGTAGTAGAACATAAAGCTTCTGTTTCTAGCCCTGATCAGATGTAGCATCTCCTCTTACACCTTTGGTATAAGACTGAAAATTGAACCACAAAAACGTATCAGAACATCTCTTATATGTGAAGAGAGAAGAATTTGGTATTGAAGAATATTTATAGTTAATCTTTTAATTTACTTCGGGCAGGTGTGTTGAAAGTGTTCAGAAATTTAGCACTGTCTAGGTAAGTCCCAGTAAAGATTGGTTAGGAGGTGGGGTGCTGGCAGAGCTGTCAATGTGTGTGCTAATGTATCTTATCAGCTGGTGCTGTGACATAGCATATGCTTAGGGTCAGTGTTGCTGTGACACGAATGTATTATACATCATGGTAGATACCTATATGCAGTGTTGTAAGACCAGAATTTATGTGGAAAGTGTGGCTTTTTATTTAAGCCACAAAATAAAAATGAACAGTAAATTTATAGACAAACAAAGGGGAGGATGGGAGTAAGGAAGTGCATAAGTGCCACTATGTAAAGCTCGCTCTGCCTTTTAAGAATGCTGCTATTTTCATGTCTAGGTCAATCTTCATGTGTTTTCCTAGGTTAATGATCCAGGAAGTGAGTTCATTTTTGTTGTTGTTTGTGGCGTAACATTATCTAATCACCGTTAACAAATGAGATAATGGATCAGTAATTTTTTTGTTGCACATCGTGTTCAAGTTGCTTAGCAGTTGTGAGAAAAATTTAACTAAGGAAAATTTAAGCAATTATGACCCTATTTTCAAAAAATGTTAAAGCTCATACTGCGTGCGAGGGTTCAAACTGTAGCAGAAATCCTGTATACTCCCTACTGCACGTCAGAGAGATGAGGTTTGATATATACTAAGTTTACTTGGTTTTTATTTTAGATATGACAGTGATGGTTGGTGTCCACCTTTGCCAGTTCAGACCTACCTACATCAGGGCATGGAGGATGAGCTTGAAGAAGACGATGATCGTGTTCCCACACCTCCTGTCCGAGGAGTAGCTTCATCACCTGCAATCTCCTTTGGGCAACAGTCAACTGCAACCCTCACGCCCTCTCCACGAGAGGAGATGCAGCCAATGCTTCAAGCCCACCTTGATGAATTAACTAGGGCTTACCAGTTTGATATAGCAAAGCAGACATGGTAAATGTTTGAAGGGGGGACCTGCGGTCTGGGAAATGAAAGCACAATAATAATTTATTCTTTGATGACATAAATATCGACTGTGTTCAACAACATTTCAGTAATGTTTCTAAGTAGTAAAATGGAAGAAGAAATAGCAAAACAGTATCTACAGTGGGAAGGCCTTAAACATTAGTAGGTGCTTTTTAAATCATAATGCTTGGTAATATGTTAAATTTAAATAATATTCCTCTGGAGTTTTGCATATATTCAACTAAGTAGTTAACACCCACCTACTGACAACTTCTATACAGTTCAGGCTAGCAAAAGATACAAATTTTTTAGGATTTTCAAAAATATTAAGGTTCTAAATTCCTGATTAAAAATAATGCTAGTCACCTGAAATAGCAATGTAGCAGTTTATGCCCTGTGTCACATGAGAATGAAGCATTTGAATCTCTGACTGTAGTTTGAAATACCATGAAAATTTCTGATTCATAGGGAAAAACCCAGAAATAGCAGGAAGGAAGTTATTAGAATTTACAAAATGGATCTAGCATTTTAGTGTGCTTTATGCCTATTTAAAGGAAGAGCAAGCAAATACCACAGTAACATTTCCCCTGCAAAACAAACAGAAGCAATCTCTTCAGGGACTGAAAAAGAACTTGTCAACCGCACCAGACTGGGGACACGGTGAAGGTCAGTTGCTTTCTGGATGTTCCCTAAGCGGCGGTTGTCCTTTTACAACTTTTCTATCCAGACAAAGCCCGCGAATCTCGGAGGAGAGGAGCAGAGCTAGTTACTGAATGGCACGCTGCCAGCGGAGGAGCAGCCTTTCTTCGCTGGTAAATAAAGCCACAAAGTTATTCAGCTTGAGCTACCATAAATAGATCAGGCAGGTAGGCAGACGGTGCCAAATCAAAGCCAGCTGTTTTCCCTGGACACTGTCGAAGCCTCGAGGCTTGTCTGCAATCTGCACACAAGCAACAGGGTACTTTGGTCCCGCTGCAGTGCCACGCTGCCAAGCACGGACCCCGGCCTGCCTGTGGGACAAACCCAAATCCCAGGCAGCAGCTAGATCTGGCCTATTGAAGGTAGCTGACTTCTGAGCCAGCACACAGATGCATACCCTGTCTGCGCAGTCAATTGCTGCTGCATTTTGCAGCTGTTACCCTTTCTACGCCCTACAAGCCGTGGGTGCCAGTCTGGGAGCAGATAACATAGTAGGACTCTGTAGCAAAGCCTCTTGCAGCTGACAGGAAAGGTCTTGTTCCCTTTTTGGAGCGATGAAAATTGATTGGGAACTTTCATAATGTGCTTAGGAATATAGAGATTTTAACATCACTCTTGTGTAAGGTCACAATAATTGAGCCTGAGACTCTGGAAAAAAAATAGAGGAGATAACCTGTGTTTTCTTACTAGGACCTTATAGCAGGTATTAGGGTAAATATTGAAAGTTGCAAATACAAATGATTTTCGCAGTAGTTGTGATATGGAATTGTTTAATGCTTTGATATTGTTTGGCTGGACAGATAGCATGCTGTTCAGCAAACGCTGTTCAAAGTCAGTGGAAAAGTCCTCCGTTGTCTTAAGTGGGAAGGAAGATTTCTTAGTTTTCTTTTCACAAAGTTAACCTGTCCAGTGTAGAGGGGGGAAAACAAAAGAACAAGATGAGACCTGTCAGATAACTTACTGTAGGAGTTACAGAAGAGAAATATAGAGAGCAGCCAACTAGAAATTTAAGAAAGAGCACATTAGAGATTAGTGGAACAGTACATAATCATTATGGCCTTGATCCAGCAAATCACTTAAGTATATGCTTAACTACAAGTACATGAGAAATTGACTTCAATTGTTCTATCACATGCTTATCATTAAGCATATACTTAAGTATTTTTCTTGATTGGGAGCTAATCACACTGTTTATTGAGGGTTAGTTAGATGGTAGTGCCCTTTAGCTCAGTGTTCTGAACACTGCATAGCTAAGAACCTGGTGTCCAGGCAGAAAAGTATTCAAGAACTGCTAATCAGAAGGGGGGTGTGTATCAGAAGGGAAGCATTTGTTCTGCAAATAAGCTTCAGAATAAGCAATAATTTAAAACCTACACCAAGGTGGAGAGAGATTCCAGTCATCCATAACATTTACCGTGACATTCTCAGATCCGATAGATTTACATTGTGGGGGAAAAAAAAAAGTTTGTTTGAATAAAGAGAATTACTGCACTTATCAAGTGTAGGCAATAATACAGCACAGTGTTTTCCTTGAAAATATATTAGAGCTAGGTGACCAAACAGGTGACAGTTGTAATTTTTTCTGTTATGCTGCTGTCCAAGCAAGAGACCAGCAGAATCCTGGATCCCGTCCAGAGCACTGCCGATTCGAATCAGGCCATGGCACCTCATGAACAGCCACCCAAGGATTCCCACATGCCTAAGTTAGCAGTTTCAAGTGTGGTACATGCTCTTATGCCAAGGCCAGTCATGCCCGGGTCCCCTGGCACAGCTTGTTATGTACCTGTACTGCTGCAATGAAAGCTGATGGTTGTTCTTTTCGTCTCTAGCCTCTCAGAGACCATGCAAATGAAATTCAAACTCCCGTGCTTGCCTTTGGCCATTTAGCTATCCTGTGGGTGTTTTTTATCTTTGTTTTTCTTTTTTTAATTGTGATTGCTGCATGCAGTAATTTCACACATGCATGCCCTAATACTGCTACATTAAATCAATTAAACTACTTGGAATAAAGCAAAATAAAAAGGCCTCGCGGATAATGGGTTCATTGGACTTGAAAATTTCTTCTGTCCTACTGGTCATTTCCTCCTCTTTAGGGTGAGTTCTACTTAAGAGCACTGAGTCTGTTTAAGCAGGAGTGAAATTTAATTTTGGCTCGACGTGTGATTTGCAAGGTGGAATATTGGGTGAGACACTTATATGCTAGGTTGGGATTCAGAATTGTGCTTTTCTATGGACTTTCTACCTGATTTATATAGCTTCTGTGTACATCATTCCTCATCCGTAAAAAGACAATCTTGACCTTCCCCATCATACAGGAGGGGAAGTATATTTAAGACTGGAAAATGTGCAGGTATTCTAGTATTAGAAGCTATGGTGAATGACTGAACTGACTTTTCTTGAGTTTGACCTAACAAGCACATTTTGTAAATGTATTTTGGGACTTATTGAAAGGCTTATCTTCTATTGACCATGGGGTACAAAGTCTCATCCATTCTGATGATGTTTTCCTGTTCGTTTGTGTAGGCACATCCAAAGCAATACACAACCTCCTCAGGCTCCAGTTCCTCCCCTAGGATATGTATCTGGAAACCTTATTTCAGATTTGGAGACAGATGTTCCAGATGATGATGATGATGAGGATGATATTGAAGAAGAAACTGTAGAAATCAGTAGGCCGCTAAGAGGTCTAGAGCATACTCCAGGCTCCAGCATGGACAATCTAGACAGCTCTGTGACAGGTAAACAAACACAGTTAACAGTGACGCCAACTTGTTCCTAACAGTAAAATACATTATCAATCAAACACTTTCTAAATGAAAATTTATTCCACTCTATTTCTGTAACATTTAAAATGTGTTAATATTAAACACTGAAGTTAAAGAAGGATTTGAAAATACTTTGCTTTGCTGCAAAATGATAAGAAATTTCATGAATTTTAAAAAGCTTTAAAGACTTGAAAGAAAACTCAATTATATCCTAGCTTTCATGAAAAGTTCACTCTACTGGAGAAGCAAGCCAGTTACATAAAAAGGAGGGGGAAGACCTCAGCTTAGGAATATATATTTCTTAAATCAGGAGCAGGATAAAAATGTTATCTTAAAGCACTTTTAGATATTTTGCTGGGTAAACGTTTTCACAGATGAACACAGGGAAGTTAGAAGACTTCAGAATAAGCATAGTTAGCACAACATTTATTTGTAGAGTAAATACAACATTTTTGTAGGAAAATGTGTATTTTGAACCTACTTTGTATTACTGAATTTAGTAATTGTTCCCTTTCAGTGAAGATATTTAGTTATTCTGATACTCCTTCCTTCACTGCTTCTCGCCCTTTGCATGACTTGGAAGGACACCACAGGGATCATCAAAGGGGACCTAGAAAGGCATGCTAAACTAATGCACAGAATCTGAATGAATAAAATTGCTGTTGATTAAATGTAGGCAGTGAAAGATATTTTTTGAAAAATACAGATTTTATATGGACATAATGTACTTTGTGTAAACACCAGTATATTTCCCTTTAGGTCTCTTGGGCCTCTATATAATATACTGTATCCATAATGTACAGCTGTACTGGAGACCCAAATGTACATAGTGTTCATAGCTCATAAAAGCTACTGAGTGCTTCTTCAGTCTTTGATCTCAGCGGAAGAACACTGATTGTTAGTTGTACCTTAAGGGAGACTTGCTCAGTACAACTTACTACCATGGCACCACTGAATTTCATCCCTTTGATCTGGACCTTTGAAATTCCAAGGATTTTGCACCCTTACTTAAACATTGCTATTCTGACAACACTGCAGGAATATGACAGTGATGGAGCATCGATACCTATAATTTTCTTCCTTTTCCCTTGTTGAATTAAATAGTGTGTAGCTTAATCCCACTTTCCAGGTTTTCCTTCACTCTAGGGCCACACTGCTTGCCAGTCTAATTAAGATTTAAGAATTGTATCTCTGCTGCTGCGATTTGAAATCCAGATTCAACTAAGGCCGTAGAGTTAAAGTTTAAATCCCTGAGTTGAGAAGGTTAACTTACTAGTGCACGAGTATGTTAAGTCACTTCCCTTGAATTTCTAGTGTAATCTCCTTCAGGCTGTAATTCTGCATATTTTTGCATATCTCACTAATAGCTCAGAAGCCTTTCCATTAGGAATGCAGTAAGGATTTTTGCACTGGTAATACGGAAATAAATTAAAAAAACCCCAAAACATGTTGCTATATATTTTCTGCTTGGTATATGTTAATATGTGAATGTTGATATATCTGTAAATCAGAAGATGAATGTTTTCCACATTTACATTTTCACCGAATATTTTGGACCACCCTACCTAGTGCAAAGTAAGGAATAGCTGCATTTTTGCTCCAATTCATAGACTTCTATGCTTATTACAATTTATCCTTTTATGAATAACATTCAAGCTTGTTATAATAGTTATAAATCTTGTTTAATTATTGGAGTATTAAATGTTTAATTCCTGGAGTATTAAAAACTTCCTGATGTATTTTTTTTTGAAGAAATTGGGCAGAACCTGGTAATGTAGACTGGGAGTACTTAAGGTGATCTAAATGCACTCCCACTCATTTCCACCACTAACTTGATGTGGCCTCATCCAGCTGAAAATTGAGGGTTTTCTTTTTCTTATTTAATTACTACCTGGATCTGTTGCTTGAATCCAGCAAGCATCTGTATCTGTTTCTGGTAACTCTTCCAGGCTGCGTTTACTGGTGTTAAGGAGGGTATATAACAAACTGCATTCATTGTTTCTAAGTTGTTTCTCATTCTTTAATTTGATTGCTTTCAGAATACTGTAGAACAACTAAATTGTTCTTTCTTGCACTGAGAAAATATAAGCTACTTCTTTTCATAGGGCTTTTAGTGACTTAAACCAGCATTTTCCTAGGAATTTATATACCACGTTTTCACTTCTTTAAACATTATATTAAAAAATGGAGGCAAATGAGAACAGCTGACCTGGATGAAGCGATATTTCTGTACCTTTTGAAGTGTGTCCGGTGAGTTTGGTGTTTGTGAGAAATCTAAATTGACATCCCTCAGTCCAGACTTCCTCCGAATAGAGTTGCTGTACGATGAGCAAGGCGAGCTTCCTCACGCTGTACTGTTAGCATGCCTCAGCGATGACTTGAAGATACCCACTCTCGGAGTGGAATGGTGCTTTGTTCTTTATGGCTGAGCTGAGACCGAGGTTTTCATCCAACGCCAAATGTGGGATTCTCTGAGGGGAAACACTGGCGCTGTGTGAGCCGAGCTCAAACTGCTAAATTCCTCTGAAACCACAGTGTTGCTCCTTCAAACTGTTTAAAAGTCAGATTGTCTTCCAGGCTCATGAGTTTTAGTTACAGCTAACTGAAGATTCAGACAAGGATTTAATCTGCGCTATTAAGCTTTTCACTTAGCAGGTGGCAGAGACATAATGTTGACATGTATAATAAAGTGAAAAGAAAGGAGGAGTTCACAGTGACTCTATCTTAACATTTTTCAGATATTGCAAAGAAAACTCCAGGAGGGAGGTTTAGATTTGAACGTTTGTGGGATGGAATATGAAATTAAAGCCAAAGTTTTGCTTTGTTCGCAGCATGAGTTACTGATTCTGATTTAAAAAAAAAAAAGAAGAACAACTGAAAAGCAGCTGTAAAACTTCTGCTCACTTGACTTCTAATTCACAATTATTTAGGGTTATTTTTGCTTTCAGAGACACATTGAAATATATTTTTTCTTTTGCTTATGTTTAATGTTTGCCTTTATAATTAATTACTGTGCAGTTATGGCATGAATGGTCACGAAGAGTCTGTTATATTATTCTACTTTAATAGACTTAATTAATTGCATATGATGACTGTATAAGAAATTAATTTGCTTCTCACTGAAATCACTAAGAATAACACTAGGTTTTGTCAGATCAAAGTATTATGGTTTAGGGGGGTTTTTTGCCCTCTCCTTATCTTCTCCCCAGCACCACCAGTGAAGCTGGTAGTGAGAGCTGTTGTATCTTCAGTCCTGGTGCATTTTGACTGAGGGGAGAGATACACCCGTTAAATAGCATGGAAATTAGAACAAGCCCTTTTCTACCTAATTGATACAAACTGACTTAAGCAGAGAGGTATTCTTGTAAACAGTACCACTGCAAATGGATAACAAAATTATTTTCCGTTTCAATAGAATTATATAGATCTGAAATTACAAAGATCTCCATAGGTTGTACAGCTCAGCAGGGAAGAAAATCCCTTATTTGGTATGTTTTGGTCTTGATTAAAAGAATCACTGATCACTGTCTGTATGGTAAAAGTTGTTCATTCATTATGTTTGAGCACAAACGGAATAATTCTTGAAAACTACACAAAATCATTTTCATGAGCCATATTTTACCATGGCAGAGTTCAATATTTATATTTGTTTACTTAGGGACACCTATTGCAAAAGATTCTATTTTATAAGCAGTTAGACAGATTGCATTTAATAGGAAGAATGTGTTTCATGGATTAAATATGTGCTCAGAAAATAGGAAACTGCTACTTTTTGTATCTCATAAAAATGGTAATGCAACAATTAGCAGGGTCGTATTATAAAGCACAGACTTTACTCTAGCTTAATGGATCTAGGGATATGCATTCATCAGCAAGGATGGATTTAGCATAAAACGACATGTAAATGAATTGATGACTGATCATAAATTAATTTTAGTGCTGAAGAAGTAATAGAGACACAGCAAGATGCCACTTTATCATAGTATTTTACTGCTCAGCAACATTTGAGCAACTACTTAATGTTCTGTGTGCATTTCTTTTCTAACAGCTTGAATAAATTTGAGAAATTTTTGTGCCTTTCAGCAATATGGAAACCAAAAAATCTAGAAAGATTGAAAATGCAAACACAAATAAATTTGGTTAAGTGACATAAATTCATTTTTCATTAAATGTTTATGAAGGGCATTAATTATGGTTGGACTTGTGAAGTGCCAAATATGTATGTCTGATTTTTACCTCCTTTTGTTTAGTGTTTCCTGCCCCAAAATAAAAATTTTAAAACTTAAGGGTTTATTTCAGGTGTACACATTTAAATATTTAGGCATTTATGGTGAAGTATAATGTAAAGTATAAGACTATATCTAATTTTTGAAGTGCGATCGTATTTATATTCTGCATTCAGCCCCTTCTATTATTCTTTCCCATCCTAATAGTACAATGACTATTGCCGCATTTATTCCATCACTTCCACCAAAATCAGTGGACATTCTTTCTTTGTAATCATGACAGTAGTCAGATATATCCAAAAGAGGATAATGTCTTTCTCTTGTACAAAGGCTAAAGGAATTCTGTAACTGATACCAGCTGAAGTAGCATCAGTCCCCAGGGACTTCATCTGTACTTCACAAACCTAAGCAGTCTAACCCTGTTCCATCAAAAACCTGCAGAGGAGCAGGGGCTTAATATTAGCAGGCGCTTCCTTGTGAAGGAAAGCACATAAGCATATACATACAAGTCCCAGTGACATCATTTGTTAACTTTAGGCATGCCCATAGAGTTTGGTGCATACAGAAACGTATCTAATGGAATTTTCAAAAGTGTTAGGTTTGTTGTGGGCAGCTTTTACGTCACAAGTGCATTAGGGTGTTTTTTTTTTCCTAAAGTAAAGCAAGAGTACACTTTACAAAGGAAAATAGTATTTTTACTGCCTGTGAAATGCCACTAAAAGCAGTAGCATGCAGTCCACAAGAAGCTAGCACCTCTATTCCCCTTCTTTCCCTGAGAGCAAAGAAGCTTTCTGTTTGCATTAGCACCAAGAGATATTTTATGAAGCAAGAAAACAGAGTTCAACTTTTCACAGAGTTGATTTTGTTCTGCATAAAGCATTTACTGCTGCTGTCAGCAAGAGTAAAATTTACAGTTGCCAAAAAGCATGAAAACTCAAATGTGCTCTTGGAAAACACATAGTGAGCTGCATGTAAAGGAGACATTAAAAGCCTGTTTCATTCCATTTCAAAATGCACAGTTGATCTGAAAGGGACGTCAGCATCTCTTATTCTGCCTTTATTCAGAGAGAAACAAATGTACCTCTGATTTGAAAAACAAGAGGCCAGTGGATGCTTTTAAACAAGCAGTCACCATGTGTGCTATGTTAACACAGCTGCATGGAGCCTGGGCTCCAGCACTCCGTGCCTTCTGGGCAATGTCCACACCTCTAGAGGGCAAAGCAAGCCAGGGTTTTACTGCTGCAAGTTTTGGTGGAGAAAAAGTTGTTTATGCAGGGAAGCTGAATAGCTCAGGAACCATAGAAATAATGTAGAGATTTCACCATTAGCTACCTGGTCACATACAGCTGTGGGTGCTCTGATTGTCTCATGGTAGCTTGCTGACTTTAGCAGTTATGAAGAGTTTTGCTTCTGCTTCCAGCAACCAGAATATCATAGAGTCATAGAATGGTTTGGGTCAGAAGAGACCTTTAAAGATCATCTAGTCCAACCCTGCTGCCATGGGCAGGAACATCTTCCACTAGATCGGGTTGCTCAAAGCCTGGTCCAACCTCACTTTGAACACTTTCAATGATGGGGCATCCCAGCTTCTCTGGGCAGCCTATTCCAGTGTCTCACCACCCTCATCATAAAAATTTTTTCCTTATATTCAATCTAAGTCTAGTCTCTTTCAGCTTAAAGCTCTTGCCCCTTGTCCTGGCACTACAGGCCTTGGTAAATGTCTTTCTCCATCTCTCTTACAAGCTCCCTTTATATATTGAAAGGCCACAATAAGGTCTCCCCAGAGCCTTCTCTTCTTCAGGCTGAACGACCCCAATTCTCTCAGCCTCTCTTCACAGGAGAGATGTTCCTGTCCTGTGATCATTTTTGTGGCCCTCCTCTGGACCCGCTCTAACAGGTCCATGCCTGTCTTGTGCTGGGGACCCCAGCACTGGATGCAGCACTCCAGGTGGGGTCATTGTTTGCTTCAGTTGTCAACTGTGTTGACGTCCTCACCCAGTAAAGCTCACGTCCTTGTGAGAATTGAGCTATGCTTCCAGCCTGACAGGCGGTCCATCCTAACACAGCTGCTGCAGGAGAGGGAAAGGGGA
The DNA here is from genome assembly GCF_000690835.1 of Fulmarus glacialis. Classification (NCBI taxonomy): domain Eukaryota; kingdom Metazoa; phylum Chordata; class Aves; order Procellariiformes; family Procellariidae; genus Fulmarus; species Fulmarus glacialis. The sequence goes on from NW_009229988.1 coordinate 122,933, forward strand.
AGCGATCCATGGGCAGAGTGCACTGTTCCTAGCCTTGCTAATGCGTGCTGTCCATGGGAATGCAGAGATGTTCAGCAACAGGGCTTTCCTATAGGGTTAGCCTGAAAAATTGGCAGTCTGACAGCATCACTGTACCGATAACTAAAATTTAGCTATTGTTAAGAAAACCTGGCATGTCTGTGAGTGTGCTGAATGATAGGTATATGCACACACATTGGAGAGAGCATTATGGACTTTTGCAGATTTTTAATATATTTCATATTTAAAACATGGGGGTTTTTTTGGACTGGGTGAACATAAGTCGAGCCCTTCAAAGAGCAGATGAAAAATAGCAACTGTTTCTAGACATACCCTGAAAGCATCCCATCCAAATTATGTGTATTATATGTTGTGTAACAGCTGAGTGACTGGTTAGCAAATGGACAGAGCAAAGTGAGCAAATGGAAATTCAAACTTAAGTTCCTCTAAAACATCCATAGTGCTGTGCCTATGATACTGAAAACCATACATACTCTGTTCAGTATATGTTTTTATACATGTCTATGTGGAAAACAGAATGTATCATAGAATCATAGAATCATAGA
>NW_009229989.1:0-28537 GCF_000690835.1 Fulmarus glacialis
CAGCCCCCCCGGAGCTTGGCGGGGGGTGGGGGGGGGCTCCATTCGCCATCCCCGCCCGCCGCGGCGGTCGGAGCCAGCCCCATCTTGTGCTTATTTATCGTTTTTCATTTTGGGGGGGCCCCGTCCTTTGTCGCAGTTGTAGGCATTTTTGATGAATCGCTTGGCATGCGCTGCTGGCAGCGCTTCTGCATTAACATCTCTGACAATATGTTCCGGCAGATAAGCTCATTAAAATTGTTTGCATTGTTTGATAAGGGTCGCGGCGCAGCCCGGAACGCAACTGGTTTTATGTGCTCCTTGCTGCCGACTCGAAGGGTGCTAATACGGCCAGTAGCTCCCCTTATGTTAATATACAGTTATTTTAAATACTGCCTGGATGACAGCAGGCAATGCCTCTGCAGAGAACACGCCCCTTAAAGCTCATTTTCAAACAGCAGGAAATGATGCTGCTTTCAAATATCTGACTAAAGTGGCGAGTTGTACGCTCGATTAGATGAAAACAAATGTGGATGACTTGGCTTGTTTGTCTGAAGAAAATCACAGTGTTTTTTCTTCTGCTGAGGAATCACAGAGCTGCTACGGCATAGCTGACCATTAATAACCTGAACAGTGAATCTCATTGTTGATCACACACTGACAGGTGATTGTGAAATGCGTCGGAGATCGAAGTGTGTGGTTTGTTTGAATAGCACAACATTTAGTCTGTCCCTCTCTCTGAATCTATTGATACTTTGTGTAATGAAGCCCCGATGCACACATTTAGCACAAAGTAGCAACATTGCTTTTGTAAAGACCTATTTCTATTTGCAGAAAGATTGGAGCTCTCACTTCCTATATCTGAATTTCAGCTGAGCAGTACAAGATTCTGTTTTAGAGGAAAACTGTATTTCCATCGTGCACCTAAAGAGAAATATGGAATAGATTTGAAATTAATTATCATGCATCTATCTTTAGTTATTCTGACATAGGTGCTACTGATTGCTCTCTCACTGCTTTCCTTCAGAAGGGTTCTTTGGAAAACCTCTGTTGAATGGGGTTCTCCATTATCCTTTTGCAATATGTTTGTATGTAATTTTCTACAGCCATCAACAAGTCGGTTTTCTTGTCCTGCCTGTCATATTATACATTGAACTATGTCTAGAAAAGACACTTTGCGAGGCTGCGGTGTTAAGCACGTGATGACAGAAATATCACTTGCCCAATTTTCGAGAAGCTGAAGTTTTTCTGCATCTGAATAGCCTTTCATCCAGAGGAGTACTCCTTAGTCTTGTAGAGCTTTGTATCCCTTTGTATCCATATCTAAAGCAATATAAAGGAATGCAGAACTACTAATGCTAATGTTGCATGTTATTTTGGGGCAGTAAATAAATAATCCAATTACATTTTTTTCCAAAATAAACCTTTAACGCACAAATAAAAATATCCACTGGGGAATCCTGTTTAGGTTCTCTTTTCCTGATCTACAGAGTCACGGCACCCTGTTGCTTTTTTCTCTAGTGGAGAGAATGATTTGTTTTAATCTGTAGCTCTAAGTCCTTTATGAAGTAAATGTCAACCATAACAGAAAGAAACCTTAAAGAAAATGTGAAAACTGGTGAAACTTCTCCTTGATACTGGAATATAATGTGCTTTTAACTTCCATAAAACTATTTAATAGCTAGGCTAATTTGGTCCTTGCTAAGTTTGAATTGAAGCAGGAGATCACTAAATATAACCAATTAATACCATCAGTAATATGCCTACTGCCACGCTGGACTGTTGGTGCCATGCTGACTTTGAAGCAGACTTACAGCCTGTACAACTTCACCATATGACACATCAAGTTGCTATGCCTCTGATTGTTGGGCTGGTTTGTTCCATCTGCATCTAGAAATATGGAATAAATATGTCATTAAACACAGCCTGAAGCATGACATCAGATCAGCAGTTGTACAGATCTAGAAGTACGTACTTTGCTCGCAATACGCTTCTGCATACTGCAGCTTTGCTCTTAAGTTAAACTGTGCCTGCCATATGTATAGAGGTTCAGTGTTTGCCTTCCACTTCTCTCTCTCCTGTAATATCAGAAATGTGTTTTCTCATTTTCACTTTTAACTTACTGTGTTTCATAAAAATTAGTGTTTGTTGACCAGAATAAATTTGTGTTTACCAGTTTAGATGTTCTTGTTTAGATGCTCTCAAGCCTTAAAAAAAAAAAAAAAAAAAAAAGCTTTACTGTTTCAAATACCAGCTCCTACCAAAGATTTGATATCCAACTCCCAAAGCAGATTTAAAAAGAGGTGAAGTTTATACAATTTTGCAGACTTGGAAGCTGACATGAAAGGAGTTGCCCTGAGTTATCCACCAAGTTGAGGACACAGCAGGGAATTGAACCTATACCACATGAGTCCCAGCCATGTGCTCCGTATGCAAAGCCACAAATAGTTTTCCCAAGTCTTCCAAAGGACATGTCATATTTTGCAGACTGGGACATACAGGCCCGAGGTGTTAAGTTTCTCATCCAGCCTCCCTTAGCTGGTAAAAGGAAACCAGGCACTTTGGCATAAAATGTAGTCACAAGGAGATGTTACCTTTCAGAGTAAATAACTGTAATCAATCTGTATTTCTCTAGTAGAAAGCTGTTTCAGGCGCTCCGGATCAGGAGACTGACTTCAAAATTTGGTTGGAACTGAGGTGTCATTTTGTTGGCCCAAAATAGATTTGGGCTCATTTCTGAGAACGGCATTACATTTAATTATAGTTTTACTTGTATGTTCAAAGAAGACTGAAAAAATTCAATGAGAAACCAAATCAACAGCTGTGTGGAGAATTTTTTTTAAGCAGGGCATGTCTGCAGTGCTTTTTTGCCAGAATCTAGGCATCTTGTGTGGTTGATCAGCTCATCGTGTTTTTAAAAGCCAGCTGTACAAAGAGTTTGAATATTTCCAGGTTTGAATGGCAAACCTAGCCTAAACCACTCCGCTCTAAAAGGGACAAACTGTTGTACCCTCCTTTGCAGGATACCACGCCTAACTTTTGGTTTATCTATGTGCTGCTAATTTCCTGATTATTTTTCTTCAAATCACTAAGATAAAAGAAACTAAAGCAAAAAAACACCCTTTCCTATCTGTGAGTATGTACCTTTCTAATGGTATCTGCTTTAAATATTTGGTTTTCCTAAGTGTCGCCTTACTTTTAGAAATCATTAAGCCGCCGATGTGCAACGGTGCAGCCTGTAATAATGAAAAGCTGGACGGAAGCGGTGATTTCCTCACCCGCCGCTGAAATAAAGTGTGGGGGGTTACAGAGTGTGTCTGGCCGTCCGAGTTTACTACAGTGGGGAGCTGATAGCTTCCACGCTGAAAGTGGAGATTTATGTTATAGCAAAATCTGTTTTGGTCTTTGCCTTCCCAGCTCCCGATGAATTGCCGGAGACGGGCTGGCCCCGCACGGCAGAGAGCATCCCTTCCCTCTGCAGGACACGTCCCTGCCACTGTCTCCGGCAACTCTGTGCCTTCCACACGCGTGCAACTTTACTCAGGGTACAAAGCCAGACTTACTGCTTCGCTTCACTCGGGCAGAAGGCGTTTCTTGCTCTAGAATTAGGTTCCATTGGATATGGTAAGCAGGTAATTCCACTGAAGTAAAAAAGATCATTTGTGTTGTTAAAATTAATAGATTAACGCCCAAACTTTTCTTAGTGAGAGCTGGGAAGAAAATACAGGGTGAAAGCAGTGAGTTGTCTTCTCACTTCATAGTACAGACGGGCATGACTGTCTTCATCCTCTGAAACTGTAAATGCTAGTCAAAGCAAATGCTACTTAATATGTTAGTAACTGAAACATTATTTCCAGAGGCATTTGCTCTTGGCCTAACTGCTCCTGTTGCAGATTAAGAGAATTTTGCCCTAGATTTCACTGGAAGCAGGAGAAAGGCAATAATAAATGTTTGTTTAAAAAAGAAACATAAATCACACCCCATAAATTTGTCTTGAGCTTTTCTAAAAGTGGTATTTGTGATAACCCCCTTGTCTGTCAAGCGTCTGGATTGCAACAAGATAGTTACTAGCTACCCAAGATAAGACCATCCTGATGACTTACAGCCAGGAGCTACTAGCTGGCATAAGAGGTACCATGCAGAAATCTTTCCTTGGTTCCTGAGAGCTTAGGTACCCTCTATTTTCTCTTCTTTCACTTTCATAAAGCTGGCTTCCTGCCGCTGCTGCTCTTCTTTAATCTTGTTTTCTGATTAGGGAGTGCTCTGCCTAGGGAGAGCTGTTTCGGTGAGTATCTTCTGCTGGGCAGGTCCAGCTCTCAAAAAGTACAGGGTGAAACTGTTTGAAGATAACTGGGAATCACGTGTGAGTGCAGTAAATGTCTGGGAGGGGTATGAGGATGACTCTGCTCAATACTGCATCAGTAGTTTGAAGCCTAGATAGTCTGTGCCTGCATTATTGGGCTACCTCTCTTGACCTGGATTTAGATCTTCCTTGAATGAAATATCTTTACAATGTTTTGGGAGTTGAGGGTATTTATTAAAATCAGGGGCTAAGAGAGACGTAGCTTTATGGAGGGGGGAAAAAAGAAGAAAACAACACTCCACAGACAAGCCAGCTTGTGTAAGGAAATGAAAGTAACTTTCAGACAGCACCATCTTCTCAGCTTGCACCCAAGTGCTCTCACCAAAAAGGTCCGAGTACACCAAATTTGCACCCAGCCTCCGTGGGTTTTGGCAACATCCTGTAGGTGGGAGGCTGCATTCTGGTTTTTGTTGTGTGGTATGTTGGTTTTTTAAACTACCTTGTTGAGCTGCATGGCAACAGCACTGTGTTTCTGGCATACTAACAAAAAAGGAGCGAGTTTAGGATATGCAAGAACTAAACCTGATGCTGTCACTTTTAGATATAGACGTTTTTGGTTCTGCCTAGTTTCTTCAATCTAGCCTCCCTGGAAAACAGGCACTGGAAAATATGCTGCATTGTGAAAGAAAGGTGATTTGGAGGTGGGGCTGTGGACCAAGAGAGTCTGATTAAAGCTATTTCTTTGAGTTTTTCCTTTGCTGCACGAATGGCTAGTTTGAGGGAGATACAGCTACCTCATGACAGGCAGGCTGGACCACAGGAATGTTCTCCCAGGTGACATACCTGGTCTAACCTTTTGAGATATAAAACTTGTTTTGGGAGGCCGTAAGAAAAAATAAATGTAGGTCTACATTTCAAGCCTTGGCATTTGAACAAGTGATTATTTTTAAAAATACCTTCCGAGGTTTTTGGCTTTGGGGCTTGAGGGGGGAGGCTAGTTTAATTTGACAGTCTCTTCTCCTTCCTCATGTCCAAAGCTAATTATAGCAAAGGCTTGGTAAGGAAGAAGATAAATTGTGTGCCAGCTTTTCATTTTGGAGATGCAACTTTCAGCCTTTGTTTGATAATTGAAAACGAGTGGTCTCGCCACATCTGTTCTCAATCACACAAACCACTGAGCGGGATGGCACGAAGGCCGTAGCGCGGCGTAAGTGTGGTGGCGGCGGCGGCAGCAGCAAGACTCACGTTGCACTGGGACAGCATTCGGATACTTGCATCCTCCTCGCTCCCTGAATCCTGGCCTCCAGCTAGCGGCACTGATTGCTCGCTTCCAGTATCGGTGCTAGGGAACGTAAATGGAAAACATCCGTGTTTCTTCTGTGGATGGTGTTAGCTGAGCACTGCGTAGCTGTTTGGATCTTGCTCAGATCTCTGCTGCCTGACTCACCGATAAAGCATCTTCTTCATATTGTTTCATTATAATTAGGTGGGAGGGGAAGGGGAATATCAGCTATAAAATTTTACTGAACATGCATTTAACTGTTGGGGTTTTAAAAGTGGTGGCTTTTTGATTTTTAACACAATTCTGTTGTCTTCATGCTATCGCATATTTAATTCAAAATGAAAATCTTGCCTGTGATATTTTGACAGAAGTTTGTCTAGTTTTCTGATGGTATACTAAGTTATTAAATATTTGATAGAGAAGACTGTTTACTGAAAGCACACCCATTAAATGGCTCAGCTTAACCACTCTGAAATGATTTCTTGTTTCCCACAGAGCCCCATGCTTAGTGAAGGGTGCTTTTGTGTTAAATCTGGGGTTTTTTGCTGTGCTATCCAAACAGGAAATGTAAACATTCATCAGTGAGTCGAGACTTAAGGATGTAGCTTCCCTAGGAAATCCTACAACTGTGCCAAATCGTTCTGCTTGGGGAGGAATATGTCATGCAGGTCGTAGTCTTGATCTTCTGGCCGCCTTGCATCGCTTACTCGTGTTGACTGGGGGAGGGAAGGGGTTTGGAACATGGGTGAGGTGATGGAAGATGGAGCCTGTGAATCTGGGTCCTGCATGGGTGGAGGGGCGAGGACAGAAACATTGGTGTGAGCTGGTATGAATTTAAACAGAAGCTTAGAGTGATCTGGAACAGTATTTAAACAACTATGCAAACTGAAAAATTCTCAGTTTGGAGTTTGGGATTTCTTCTGTGTAAAATAGGCCCTTCTTCTCCAGTGTGGCAGTTGACAGAGTAAAGGAATAGCTTATTTTGCTCTAATGGTATAGTGTAAAACAATGCTATATGTCCCATTTTTCCATATGGTTGTGTGTATTGTTTCAGAGGTTTTATTTTCAATATTGTGTTTCTTGGCAATTTGGAACCCTGAGAGCTAGTTAGCGAGATCCGTGGACTTCAGTTTTATCTTTTAGGAGTAACTCAAGTAAACATCCCCCCCCACGCACACCAGGGTTCCTTAGTACCATACAGATTTCCTACCCAAGCAGCTGTAATTACTCAGAGATGCACATGAATGCAAATTCTTGCCTGTCACTCTGGAATGCAGTGTTGATGCTCGGAAGGGCTTGCTGGCAATATGTATTAAACAATTTTGGGGGAATGAAAATTCATTTTAGCCAAATTTTACATGGTTGTTATGCTTCGCTTCTTAAGGTTAATCTCTGTGGAGCTAGTCCAGGAATATCATGAGTAGGAAGCACTGAAATATTTGAAGTAGAATATGCATTTGCTTTACTTATGGATTCAGTGTTATACAAATCATAGCTTATTAAAATAACTATAGAATCTGTGAGTTATTGTTTGTATGGAAGTGGAGTACATAACTTAGTGATATGAAAGTCCCACGGGAGCTTTCGTATGCAGAAAGACTATGGTGTGCTGAGAACATGGTGGCAGTGAAATGATAAGTGGTTGAATAGAAGTGATACATTTTCCTAAAAGGACAGCATTCACATGTAAATAGCCGTTCTGTTGGAAACCTTGTTATGCAGAATGGCGTTAATTATATTTTACTGAGTTATTGTTTGGGGTCAATATCACTCCTTGCCTATATTAATATTTCAAAGTTATGCAAGATAACGAGAGGATGAGAGGAAATGGCCTCAAGTTGCGCCAAGGGAGGTTTAGCCTGGACATTAGGAAAAATTTCTTTACTGAAAGAGTGGTCAGGCCTTGGAACAGGCTGCCCAGGGAAGTGGTGGAGTCACCGTCCCTGGAAGTATTTAAAAGACGCGTAGATGAGGCGCTTAGGAACATGGTTTAGTGGGCATGGTGGTGTTGAGTTGATGGTTGGACTCGATGATCTTAGAGGTCTTTTCCAACCTTAATGATTCTGTGATTCTATAAGATGTAGATTCTGAATCAGGATCTGAAAACACTGGTTTCAGTCAACACATTCATGTTGTGCCAGTTGTCAGATTCAAAGAGGCATGAGGAGTATTTTCTTTTTTTTCCTTTAATATATGTTTCTGCCTGCAGAAGTTTGGCTCTCCAATGTACATTTTTAATCTGTGGTCCCCAAGTGTGAAATGAGTTTCACAGCAACGGGGATGCTGTAGAACTGCCTTGTATCTTAATCAGCTCTATTTTTAATATGGTGAGGTGTTTTTTTCCCCTACCACCTTAGGCTCCCCCTCTCTAATTGTTCCTAAAGTGCTATACAACATGGACGTGGTGGTGCTGGTGAACAAGATGAACATGAGTCAGCAGTGCGCTCTCGCAGGGAAGAAGGCCAAGCCCATGCTGGGCTGCATTAGCAGGCGTGTAGCCAGCAGCTCTGGGGAAGTGATTATTCCCCTCTGGTGCTTCTGAGACCACATCTCGCATACTGTGTCTGAATTTGGCGTCTCCAGTTTGAGAAGCACAGCGACATACTGAAGTGCATGGGGCGGAGGGCTACCGGTATGGTCAGGGGGCTGGAGCATGTGAGCTGGGTTTGGTCAGCCTGGAGAAGAGGTAGCTCTGGAGAGGGGAAGATCTCATTGCAGTCTTTAGCTGTCTAATGGTGGTGGTGGAGGGGTGGGGGTGTAAAGAAGATGGAGCTGGATTCTTCTCTGAGGTGCACGGGGAGAGGATGAGAGGCAATGGCAGTCAGCAGCTGCATCAGTAGAAATGGCTTTAGATATTAGGAGAAAAGTTTTCGCAGTGGGGATGGTCAAACACTGGAAAAGATTACCCGGAGAGGCTCTGAAATATCTGTCCTTGGAGAGACTTGAAACTCAGCTAGATGGGACCATCAGCAGCCTTCTCTTACTGGCTCTGCTGTGAATGGGAGGTTGGAGCAGGTATCTCTGGAGTTCCCCGCCTACCCGAGTCACTTTATGATCCTATTCTGCAACTCTAATAGGCGTAAACAGCTCTTGAGTTCAAAACGCAGCACACAAAGTTATGAAATCAGGTGCTTTAAAAGTGAATGGAATATCATATGGCAACAAATTTAGTACTGCCGCCAAGGTGAAATCATCCTATCATCAAAGGTTTCAAATGGAAAAGAAAAATGTGTGTATGCAGTCTCAGTTTGACTGCATCAATTTCAGCTGTTTTCTAGCTTAATTCTTGCAAAAGCTATGTATCTGCTGCTGTTGCAGTGTATTAATTACTTCATATTGCATTCTCTAAATCACTGGGAGCAACTTCTGCAGTTTAGTTGCAGGGGATGACCAAAAGGTCGTAGACACACAGTGGAGCAAAGGGATAGTTTTGCTATATCATAAAATTAATCATGTACATTGCAATTAAAGATTATGTCTTGAAGTTAAAAGCTGATAAATTACTCCCTCTTCTTTTAATGAATTGTGTATTTTTTCATGCAGAAAATAGTAACTTTATTGATAAGTTTAATCTGCAGAAAATGTTTAACTATAAGCACAACTCTTAAACTGTCAGATGTGTGCTTAGTTTGACGTGCTTTTACAGGGAGTGGCGCAGAACTGTCTTGTCGCATGACCTACAGCAACATTGAGAGGGTTGAGGAAACTAAATATTCACATTGCAGCACAGGTTAACTGCACTTATATGTAGTCAAAGGCAATTCAAGCAATAAATTTTTTTTTTTTGCCTTGTTTATTGTGGGAGTTGAACTTGGTAATGTCGCTGTTTGCCAGCTGGAAGCAATACACTTTAGGAATTTACCTCAAGATATTCCACAAAAGGAGACCAAATCCTATTAAACAGGACGTCTATGCTTCTCTTAGCTTAAGGTTCAAGGCTTTACTGGGGCTCGTAGATAAAGACTCTTGAAACTGCCAGTAATTCTGTTCTTATAATCATAGTTGCATCAAAGGAGTAAGCACCATCTAAAGAACATTATTTGGGAAAACAAAGCTTTGGGGATTTCCCCCTTTAGATAGGCAGATTTTAAAAGCTAAAATCTAAAAGAAAACGCCGGCTTCACAGGCCTTCAAAGACTAACATTGAAAAAATCAGTTTGGGGGAAGCTTTACTTGATGCTGGTAGTCCCAGCCATTGCGTTGGTAGTGCAACAATGGTAAAATAAGTTTGTGGTTACTGGCACACAGCAAGAATAATACATTACATAAATCACAGATGGTTGAGCTAGCATGTTCATAAAGGCCAATTTACTCCGTGAGGGATTAATGAATTCTAGTTTTAGTTGCTCCAAAATTAATTTAGCAGTTAAGCAATTGCACTTAGAAGTTCAGCCCTATTCTAGATAGTCCTTGGTAGGATTAATTCTTAAGTGCAAGTTATTTACTGGTAATATCTTGAGCACCAGAATTATTTGAGTGTCTCCTTGTCTGTTATAGTATTAACTCATGAGAATGAAGGAAGAAGTCAAGTTACTTTGGTATCCAAACCCAAAATTGAAATCTTTATAATATTGATAATGATCTGTAGGGAGTTTGTACAAGCCGAAGACAGGAGTATTTATTTGGGCCTATTTCAACAAACTCAGCAATGTCAAAACTCTGAGATTTTGTATTATTATTTTTGGTCTAGTTTTCACCAGCGGTGGAAGGAGAAGTGGAAGAGAAGTTGAATGCAGAGCCTACTAGAAGGCTATATAGTGTGTTGGCCCTGTGGTCTGCAGAAGCAGTGCAGGCAGGGGATCTACACGTGGTTCAGGTCGCAGCCGTCTGCTGGAGAGCTGGGTCCTAGAAACCTGCCCACCGAGTGCCCTGCATACCCAGCAGAAAGCCTGACACTTGTCCTTTGAACCCCAAATGGCAGCAGAGCTGTGCTAGCAGTGGGAATCCTGGACAACCATACTAGAACTTAATATTTTGCATTACAAAAATACTCAGCCATGTTTTAGAGAGTGATGCACCAGTGAAAGAAGCTAGCACGGTTGCCTGTTGCTTCATCTGTTGTCACATGCTTGTTTACAACTGCAGGGTGAAGGTGGCTTAAAATAAATGTCGTCTTACACCCCTGCTCAGTGTCGTCACCTTCCTGCCACCATGTCTCGTTCAGGGATGGAGCGAGGCTGGCTGCCTGCCTGGCACAGCTCGGTGACTCTGTCGTGCAGGCTGTGCTCCGGCACCTTTGCCCACGGGCCCTGGGATGGTAGCACTGGTTGCACGGGCAGTCGCTGTGCTGTTTCTTGTCGTTTCCCAGGTGTCACACCACATGCCTTCGAAGTGCCTACTTAGAAGGCCACTTTCAAAGAGCTTTACTCTCTGCGGTAACTGGGAGTTGGACTCGATGATCCTCGTGGGTCCCTTCCAACTCAGGATGTTCTGTGATTCTACCATATGTGTATATGAAGGTTAGAAAAAATGTTGCAATGCATAAATCAGTGTGTATCTACATTTGTTTTTAATGTAAAAGAGAGAAAATTTCATGCGCGACGAAGTCCTTGTTCTCTGTATTGTATTACATCATTTGCGAGTAGAAGAGGTGTGTTGTAGTCCCTCTTTAGCTAGTGCAAGACCTTTCCCATGAGAGTGTTCCCTGGGCTAACTTCGCGTGCCTTGGACAACCAGGCTTTATTAAGCGTACTGTGAGTAACTCCTGTTAGGAAATGGCAGCTATGTGTTAGGAGAAAGGCATTGCATTTCCCCTTGTTTAATCCTCCTGTTTTCCCTTCTTCCCAGACTTGTCCTCCTCTGAAACCCGTGGATACTCAGAGCCCATCTCCTGCCGAGTCACTGCCTGGCTCGCCTGGCTCTGGGCGGGGGCGTGAGGCGCTCGGAGGCTGCTCAGGCCCCCCGTCAGGAGGGCTGGATAGTATTACAAAATCTCATTTGCCATTACGTTATGCTTGGAGTAAATCAGCCTGTCACTTTAGCCTTTCACCTCTGAATGTGTACATGTCAGGGGGGAGGAGGGGAGCCGCAAAACCCCGGATAGGTCAAAACTAAATTCATTTGGTGACTTCATCTGACTCTCGCTACTTGGATCGCGTCCCTGCTGAAACTCCCAAGCCTGCCCACAGCGTTTTCTGGACTTAAAAGGCGGAAATGGCAGGAGTCAGGAGCAGCGGGCTGCCTGCCCTGCCAGAGCGACTGCCAGGCTGCAGCGTGGCTGCTGCGCCGGTGGGTTATGCTTCCGAATAGTGCCTCGGGTGCCTGGCAGCATTGGTTTTTCCTAATCAGTTTCTGATTATTTTTATCTCTTCCTAATCGGGGGCAGGTATTTCCCTGGAGTAGATGCAGGTGACAGCTCAGGTGCATGGGGGTATCCACATCGTTTTGCCTGGGAGTTTATGCACTGCACTCAGGTGGGGCAGTGGCTTTGGGGACAAGCTCTCCTAAGCTGCTGTCTTTATTTTCCAGTAAATTCTGCATTTGCTAAAGCACTTGGGAATCTACTGTCTGAAAATACAACTACTCATCCATCATTTAGTGGGAGCAAAAAGATAGGAGGTTCCCCTGTTACTTGCAGAACCCAGGCCAGGAACTGAGGCTTGCTAAAATGTGCTGCCTCTCAAGGCATCCTTTCTCCACCCCGATGAGGGTACTCAGCACTGCTGTTACCTTGCTTTACGACATGTTTTTAACCTCTTAGAAATCCTTTAGCAATGTCTGCACGTATGCTTAGTAATCTGTTATTTTCCATAAGAGAAAAAAATTAATAAAAGGAGAGTTAAAGCTCCCATGTTTGTCTTGGTGAATGGAGACTTTGTTTCACAGAATATTGGATGTTGGTTTATTCATGAGCTTTTTCAAGATTTTCTAGTTACAAAATGGTCATAGATCCTCTTCTGTTTTCTAATATGTAGGTGTTTCTAATTGACTTGGGTTTACTATGTAACATAAGTCTGAGAATTATTTTTCTCTGAATCAACCTTCCCCCCCCCACCCCGCGCCCAATCCCCTTGTCTGTTGTGAAAGGTAGACTAGTTGCCAGCATCTATTGTGAAAATTTTACAGGTTGAATGTCTTCCTTCAGGGCATCAGAGCAGCAATTCAAGCTTAAGATCTTGGAGTTGAAAGCCTTGGGGGGGAGGGTAATAACTGTAAGTAAAAGCAGTTTATTTTTTTAACATTGCAGCCTTGCCACACTTACGTTCCTCTCATTCAACCCACTTCAAAGGTTTTTGTGGTTCTCCATTAATAAAATGCCTTCTTAATTTGTAGTAACATTCATTTTATACTGAAATTTGTGCATCCTTTCCCCATGTTAACAAGTGCCTGTTCAGCACCAAGCACTGCTATGGCTTTGTTTGACTAAGGTGCAGTCTGAGGGTGCCGTGCACTGCTGTGGTTCACTCCTAACCAGTCAGAGTGAGTATACCTTTGTGGAAGTGGTGGCGGCCAAAGAGTCTGAATTGCTTCCATTTTGTGTAAGCTGTTGATGTCTGCCTTTCTTGAACCCCTATCCTTTGTAAAGAATGTATTTTTCAGTTGAGATTTGTTTACTCATAGAAATTGATAAGGAGCCTTTCAGGATATGCAAATACTTTCAGCTGCAATTAAGATATCTTCTAGTTAAGTGTTAATATTGCATTGTACTTTTGGAGGCAAAGGTGAACCCTGAAGAAAAAAAAAAGTCTTAGTATTGCTGTGGAGATGTGACATTGCCATACAGTTTCAGTGGCAGCAGGAGGAATGAAGGAATTGGAAGGTAGTCAAAGAAATAAAAAAATCTTACTTATGCTATGCAAATATGACTGGCAGATCAAAAAAATCAAATTCAAGTGAGTCAGTGAATGTGGCTTGTCCTCCTCAGATGCCCTAAAATATTCCAAGCACTAAATAATTTTCTTGCAATTTGTAACTGTTCTTCTGATTTCAGTGAGCTACCCTAATTTCATAACTGGTTAGTGAATAAACTTTAAACTATTTTGTAAAAAGTATGCAGTAGACAGTGTAATGCATTGCTAGTTATTGGGCCATCTCAGAGGTTTTGGCTCAAACTGTGTATATTGTTTGAATACTTTTGATTGTGTTTTCAGATTTGGGGGAACTGAATGTCTGGAAAAGAACCAGTATTTTTCTGCCTCACAGATAATACATTTTGGGGTTTTTAAATTTTTCTAAAGCTGTATGTACCACAAAACAGAATTACCACCAGTCTTTATAAGAGTTACTCAGATTTGGGTCTAAACCAGTCCTTGAGACCCATCATAAACATTTATGTAGGTCAGAATATCCCACCGTTGGCAGACAGCCTCTAATTTGAAAGAACAAAACTTAATACATGCCCTAATCCAATCAAAGTAAATCTCTAGTACTCTAACCTCACTTGCATTTAAACAGGGGACTGCAATGAGAACAATAGAAAATACGTTGTTTGCTGTGTTAAATGGTAATCCTGCAACATTCAAGCAATCAAACTGTACATGGATTGCCTCAGTCTTGTCTAGACTCTGTAGCATGCTTCACAAATCATTTTAGGTCTTCAAGTCGGATCCATGTTGTGAAGCTAAAATGGCATTCAGAAGTGAATGAGATACATGGATAATAAAAGATTTTTAACATTCAAGGGCCGTTTAGTAACATGAGAACAGTGCACAAGAGATTTGACTTTCAGCATTTGAAAAGGTGTGAATTTCTCCCAATATTACAACCAGAGGATTCTTTTCTCCTTTTCTTCCTTTTTCCATGGCAATACCTCACTGTGATTAATCTTGAACTGTTTGAGTTTCTGACTAGACAGAGCTTTTATATTGCTTGCTGCAAATATCGCTTCAGTTGCAGTGCTCTGACGTGAGAACTCTGGCCATGGCCATTGAATTTGCTGCAGGAGTACAGCATAAGTCAAAAGGGATAGTAAGAGCAGTGTTGTCAGAACTGTGCTGGAGCTTTTTGTGTAATTTTTCTGTCCTCAGGACTCCTTTTGGTAAAGATAGCCTCGAGCATAACTGTCCTCTAATGGCTATGGCTAAGGCTGTATGCAGTGAATGTTAAAGAAGCAGGTAAGAAGCAGGGAAGGTCCAGCTGCGAATCAACTGCCATTTCAGGATGATATGAAAGGATGAATTTTCCTTCTACAGGGATGCGGCCACTGAGGCTGGCAGGTTTCTTCCTTCAGGGATTTTTGTTTTGCAGTAGCTTTCATCTAGAAAGCCTTTCCATCAGGAGCTACAGCAGTCTCAGTCAGCTACATCTTAGCCTTTCTGCTCTGTCTTCCGCTTCAGTAATTTTTGGTATGAGATCTTTTGTTTTACTGGCAGTGTCTATCCTGATGCTTATCAGGTGCCAGCTTCCAGAAGGCTCCTCTTTGTATTGTCGCATAGGCTTTCTACTGCGTTTAAAAATTTGACATCATACCGTGCCTAGCTGTACAAAACAAGGAAGGCCTTGCAGGTTCAGAGGTGATGGCACATGTGATGAGTTTTTACACTGCAGATAGATTCATTGCTCTAATCCTTCCAGTCTTGCCGTTATTACTGGTTTGGCGTAATACAGCTTCTGCTGTCAACAACTGTTAGTTTCTCCCCGGGAAAAATAAATATGCCTCTTGCAAAACTGTTCTTAAACACAGCTGGATAACACCTTGTAACAGCTGCAGTTATCTGTAGCAAGAGCAGTGGAAAATGTCTAATAGCTGAACGTTCAGTGCTGCATGTAATGCCTTGAAAAATTAATACTCCTTTAGGTGTAATGTTTACCATCAGACATGCTGAGCCAGTACATTTCTGATTGAGGAAACTGCTTAAGCATATACATGATTTTCAGCACTTAACTAATCCTCTGAACTCAGGTCTGCGGTGCTTAGCCATGCATGTGTGAAGTGTTTTTTCTGAAATGGCCTGGACTAATATGTGAAGACTCGCCTATGGTTTGTTTTGTATTTATTGGGGATTTGAATTTCAATTTCTTGTAAGTAAAACAAGGCAGAGGTCTTTGTGGTTAGGCAATACTGTAACAGTCAGAGGTTTTTAATCTCCACCTGCGTGCTCTGAAGTGGGGGATGTGTGTGCTATCTTCAGTCTGCTTTTAGTTGCTGTAGAATCGCCAGGCATCTCTATGGAAGGTGGAAGCTTAAAGATCTCAGTGAGGTAGATGCTGATTTTCAGGCTTGTATAAGCCTTGTCACAGCCTTATGCTTGAGAGCCTTTAGCCTAAACAAGTCGAAAATGTAAATAATGTTATTGGGAAGAAGTAGTGTATTAGGACATACAAAGAAGTTCTTAGCTACTTGGCCGTTCACAGAGTACAGCCTGTGAGTCTCCACCTGTCTAGCTGTTCTCTTGCGTCGCCTTACGGATGTTTATTAATATGTGTTTTGAATCTGGATCACATTTTTCAAAGCAGTTCAGCACATGGGGAACTGAGTCCTGGAGAAAAGCCGGGCCCAGCTGAGGATGTCGAGCGCAGGGGTTCTTGTCTGTCACTGAGCATGGCGGCTCTGCTACCTACGCCTGGCTGCTCTTTTTTCTTTTCTATTTCCCCCCGTCGCCTTACGGATGTTTATTAATATGTGTTTTGAATCTGGATCACATTTTTCAAAGCAGTTCAGCACATGGGGAACTGAGTCCTGGAGAAAAGCCGGGCCCAGCTGAGGATGTCGAGCGCAGGGGTTCTTGTCTGTCACTGAGCATGGCGGCTCTGCTACCTACGCCTGGCTGCTCTTTTTTCTTTTCTATTTCCCCCCCACTGTCTGTGTGGCAAACAGGATATGTGTGTATCTGAGCACCAAATTAGAACATGCTTACTGTAAAGGAAACCTTCCCGGCTGAGTTTATTTAAAACATAACCGTTAGGAGGATGGGGGACAGAAGAAGCAAAGACGTGGTGAACTCTTCTGAGAGATGCAAAGATGCGGTGAACTCTTTCGAGAAAAGAGGCCATGGAAGATTCAGACATGTGTTAAAAAGTCAGAGAATAAATGGCAATGGCATGTTGTTGATTTTTTTTTTTTAACATAAATTCTGATTCATTTTGCATACATTTGTTTAGAATTGTATTGATACACCCTCATGCTTATCTGTGTGTACGAATGCGAAGCTACTGTCTCCAACAAATAGCCTGAACTTTTGTTTGACCCGTAGACCATAATTCATTTGCAGACACAGCGTAAGTTATATTACAGATATCCTTCAGGGTATCGTTGTAAAACTCAAGGTTATTCATTTACTCACTGTTTCCTGAAGTAGAGTTCTCCATCCCATGCACTGCAGCAAAGGAGGTTGTTTGCTCTCCTGTTGCTTGCAGAAGGATAGGTATTTGTCTTTGCAGTTGCTTTTGGAAGAGGATGATGAGGAAATTTCTGCTTCCTTCCTGCATGTGGATTTTCTTGATTTTTTTTTTTTTTTTTTTTTTTTTTTTTTAACAGAGTAGACTTGCTGCTTTCACTACTGGTAGCTGATGGTTGTTCTGAGTTCTGCCTGGCCTCGAGAGGACAATTAAAATTTGTATTGAAGTAGTGGCAATTGCAAATCAGAGTGGCTTTATTTCAAATGTTAGCATCTAAATACCTTTAGCTTCTTTAGAAGTGAGTGGACTGTTCCATACTGATCTCTTCGTTTAATATTAAACTCACTATTCTGAATCTTAAGTGAATATTAAAGTCACTATTAAGCTATTACTTGAACTGATCTTACAAACAATACTGAACATGTTAGTTTAATAGTGACTGTGGTAGTATCTTTCTGTTAGTTTCTTATCTGTATAAAAAGGCTAGGAATAATAAAGTAAAATACATGCTAACAGTGATGGTTTAAACTTCAGATGCCATTAGTAACAAAGGTGCTGTTTGCCTTTGTGCTGTGCTCGGTCCCATCCATCCTGATGTTGAAGCTAAGCTTTCATGGTTAGCAGTTATGGTGTGGTTTCAAGAGTACAAGGGCACTCCCTATTTCTAAAACTTTGTTCCTAGTGCTCGGTCCAATTCAAGCGCTTAGTGTGTGCCAAGAAAATGACCTTTGCTAACTGTTACAGTGAATACAGTGCTATGTTCATACAATTAGCTGTGCTGTCTGGGAGCCTGCAGGAAGAACTGAACAGACTGGGGACAGGCTGATTTCTTCTGTACTTCAGAGGTGCCTGCACAGAAGTGGGTAGAGGGGCAGCCTGGTTCTGAATGAATTGCTGGCAGTAGTAGCCTGACTATCAGAGCATGAATTTTTTGAGCCTACTTTCCCTTACTGGTCTGTCTTCTCTTCTTCTTTTTAATTTTTTTTTTTTTTCCCCTTCTCATCAGGCACATTTGCGGATTTTATGTTTTGGATCTTAATGTCAGTAGATGGGGACAATTTGAACGATCTTCTGTGTTTGTGAAATTTTTTTCATAGAAGGTCACCTATATTATGAACTTTGTCATCTTGTATTTTAAATACATTCCCTGCTGTACATACTTACACACTTATTGTGTCAAGTTTCATGCTGGTGGGTTTTTTACACTTTTTATTGGGGTTGCTCCAGCACACCTAAAAAATGGACGGAGTTAACCTGCAGTCTTTGTGTTCTCTGCAGAATTGTCTATCAAGCTTCAAACAGTTACATCTTTGCAAATCGTCAATGGAAGTAGTCCGTGCAGACCTCAGATCCCACAGGGAAGATCCTGCTCTCTTTCACTGAGGGAGAAGGTTGAGGTCCAAGGCTGAGGTGGCAGGACTGGCACCTAAGCTAGCCAGCTAAGTGTTAGCTACAAGGTGTCACTAGAGACAAAGCTGTGCAGTCCCCACCAAACCCTTTCTTTCCAAGAATAATATCACAACTTTGTTGACTATTTGGTCATTTCTGAGACACCTTGTACTCGGACTTCCTGAAGTCCACTAGTCTTGGGAACATTATTTACTCTTTTCATGAATGATCTTGACTCTGCTCTTCAAAACTATTGATGAGATAAACTTGAATGTGCTCGTCTTTTCTCTTGGCAATGTCTCGCAACAGAAAGATGTGACTAGTGTAGAGTAACAGGGAATAAAATTGAGTAGTATGCGTTTCCAGTCTATGCACTTGGGGACTGATGATAAAAGCTACTATGAATTAGACCTACTTGCAGGAAAGGACCTGAGCTAACTAGAAGGATCTATTTAAGATGATGTGGCTATGAAAATTTTCAGCACAGAGTGCCATTTTCCAAGGTCTTGGTGAAATGTTATCTGAACACAGTCTGAAACTGTTTGGCTGTGTTCAAGGAGGACTGCTGGCATGGCCAGTAAGTGAAGGTCTGACTTTATAAGAGACTCAGAGGATTGATTTGTTTAACCTAGCCTACCTGGGTACTGGGACAGACTCTTGAGTGCTGTCCCTAACGCATTATGAAATCAGCTCTGGGGAAGAAAAAGCCATTAGAGCTGGAGGATAATGTTGGCAGAAGAACAAATGGGTTTAAGCTGAGAGGAAGTGTTCCTAATGATTTAGAGGAATTGGGCTCCACAGCAGCTTTCCAACCAAACGTTTGGGAGTGCAAGTCTCAGTTACTTTCAGGATAGAGGTTGGTAAATTGGTGAAAAAGATTATGTTATTCACTCTGTGACTATTAGGAACTGAATTAATGATCCAAAAGGTCCCTGTCCCAGTAAGAAATCAGTGTTTGAGCAAGTAGAACAGCTACATCATCTAGAAGTTATCTGAAAATTAAATACTGGTTTAGGCAGTCTGATCATCCTGCAGTGGCAAAAAAACGATGGACAGATGTCAGATCACTATATTTGTGCAGCACTATGTGATGAAATTGCAGGTCTCTGATCCTGTCTTTGTATCTTTAGAATCATAGAATCATTAAGGTTGGAAAAGACCTCTAAGATCATCAAGTCCAACCGTCAACCCAACACCACCATGCCCACTAGACCATGTCCCTAAGCGCCACATCTACATGCCTTTTAAATACTTCCAGGGATGGTGACTCCACCACTTCCCTGGGCAGCCTGTTCCAAGGCTTGACCACTCTTTCAGTAAAGAAGTTTTTCCTAATGTCCAGTCTAAACTTCCCTTGGCGCAACTTGAGGCCATTTCCTCTCGTCCTATCGCCAGTTACTTGGGAGAAGAGACCAACCCCCACCTCGCTACAACCTCCTTAGGCTCTGTCTGATTCTTTTTTCCCTACCTTATTAGCATTAAGCAGAATGCTGTAGGTTTGTGTGTTCTTTAAATTCATAACAACAGCCAAGGAAATACATTCACAGATTCCAAGAGGACATTGGGGAGGTCATGTATCATCAAAGAATAAAAATTAAGCCTCCTTTCTCAATAAATAAGAGAATGTTGTGCAGTGATGCAGCTTTTCCTTCTTTTTTTGAACAAGAAGTGTAAATTCATTGTATCCAGAAAACAATTATCAAAATGTCAAAAACATTTTTTGTCCTTTTGTTTCCTAGTTGGGGAATGGCGGTCAACGTGTACTCTACCTCTATAACCCAAGAGACTATGAGCAGACATGACATCATCGCATGGGTTAATGATATATTAGCTTTAAACTACACAAAAGTCGAACAACTCTGTTCAGGTAAGAAAGTGCGGTATGCTCTACAAATGTTTATTTTAAAACCACTTTAAAAGTCTGATTTGTTGAAAATAGATAACTTTTAAATATGACATAAAACAGTTACTCTGAGAAAAGCGACTAATGTATGTGCAAAGGAAGCGTTTCTGTGTTCATGTTAATCACAGAAAGATACAGTGCCTTGAGAAAGCATAACAAATGCAGAGGTGAACGGGACGAATGTGGCAGAAGATACATAGAAGTAATAAAAAGGTTGACTAAGCAAGAAAAGAATAGAGTGATAAACTTTTGTATTTTAAAGCTACCAGGGTGGTATCTTTTCAAATGGAGAGTGGGCATAGCTGAAAAAGAGGCAAATAGAGGACCGACGCTCCAGGTGAGCAAAATTCTCCAGCACCTTTTCCTTCCTGGTAAGGGTCCTCAAATCCCTGCTGATGTTTGCAGGAAAAGAGCACAAGTGTAACTGTGAAGAAAAACACAGATTTGAGGAAATGAGCCTTTAGCTGCTGTGAGAGCTTTAGAATTTTGTCAAGAAAATCTGCCCGTTTCTCTTTAAATGTAACTGAACTCTTGTTGTGAGTAAATTTTGTAATGAGCCCTGAAAAAAGGGTAATTGTTTGAATACTTTGGACATTTTGGTTAGTCAGAGTGGCAACTAAGAGATACGTGTTAAACAACAGGGTCTGTAACTAGATGATGACTAGAAATGACACAGACAAACGCTGATGTTTCACTGAGAATACAGATGCCCCTGGGGAGTGATTCTTTCTGATTTCCTACTGTGATTTTTAAATTTGAAGATGTTTATGTTGGAGGAGATCTAACTTAGATCCCTACTTCCAGACAACTGCCATGCTGGGAATATCTTACTTATGAAGACAATGCTCTAAGTACATAGAACTGAAACCACATTACCACATTTGAGCTATTTACTGGTCCAGCTGAAATGCATAAATGGGGTCTTATATTCATATATTTGAATTTACCTACCATTCTGGGTAAATTTTCTGTCTCAGAGATGTTCCCTGATAGGTATGGAAAATCCGTTGAGGATGATAGCCTCATAGCCTACTCTTCAAAATTTAAAAAACAAATCTCAGCTGCAGAAGCAGGCTTGCATGCTTGCACAGTGACTATAAATTCAGGTTGACAAAGTGCAGGCTAAAGTGCATGTAAGTAACTGATATAAACTAAATAACTAAAGACATAGAACATGGGAAATAACCTTTTTAATAGTTATTAAACTTGAAATTGAAATGTTATATTTACATGTCCGGAAGTTAGCCTAAGTATTTTCTTTTGGTGAATTATACATAAAGAAAGTATTCACTTGGGGATGTGTGTGCATGTGTGTGTAAATATGAGTGTAGCTATATAGAGATAGATACATATATAGATATACACACGCATACACACTTAAAAGGAGATAAAAAGATACAAGAAAACGGTCATTTTCATCCCAAAATACCCAACCTTTGCCATTGTTTGAAACAGGAAGCATACTAGACAAGTTATTGACTTGTTCCTGCATAGCTATTTATATGCTCATAAATAGCTGAGAGGAAGCTTTTGAAGTGAATTCTCCATCAAGTTAAATGTGTGTGGGCTTAAAAAAAAACCTAAGACAAAAAAAACCTCCCCAAATCCCTTTCCCAAAATAGGGGAGAGGTGATCTAAGAAAATTTTGATTATGCAGAATACGACGAGTTAAAGATATTTAAGAAGATCAGACTGAGAGAATTCAGCTGGGTGGGGCAGACAGGAGAAAAGCATGGAAATTGTCACAAACCTACTGTCCTATTTCATTACACAGCTTCTTCTGTGACCTCCAGTGAGGATTTTGGGACGGACCACAAGGGAAAAACTGAAAAAGGGTCGTCTCATTAAAGCTCTTACTCCATCCCGTATAAAACTAAATCTTTTCTTCCTTTAGAACTTCCTGGATTGTATTGATTGCTATTGTTACCTGATGCTTTTACATTCATATCTTAACAGGTCAAAGCTGTAAACTTGAATTTCCCCATTTGGTTTGATAGTCAAGCTTGATACTTACATTCTTATTTTGCGTTAATGTTCATTACAATCCCTGAAGGGACTTTAATAGTTCCTTAGCTGAAGAAGCATTCTAGCACAGTCCTTCCTGTGGTCCCGAGGACTTTAGTCTCTGCACTAATGAATCTAAACTCTGCTAGATCATTGGAGACACTAGAGCACAGTAGTCTTACGGACTAGGTTCTTTCCACTTGAGGCTGCCTAGTCCGTTTCTCGCATGCAAGAAATGCACATGTAGGGTTGGAACATAGATGGGCAAGAAGCTTTGGGAATCTTTCCGTATTTAATATAGTTTACTGTGTAAACTCCAAGTAGTATTTAATGTACATATAGTTTATTTAGTGTACTTCTAGTGTAGTTTACAGGATGGAAGCTAAGGGAACAGTAGCACAAATGACCAGCCAAATAACAGGCAGAGCATCAGCAAGCATGGTATGGACCGTAGTTTGAGAACGGACAATCTAACTCATTCATTCTGGCATTCCTTTGGCTGATGTTCCTTGAAGCATTGGCAGCTTTCATGCAGCTTAACGTTAGTTTCCGTAAAATACGAGCATTTCCTCAGGGCTTCAAAGAGAAGGAATACGTGGGAAACTCTTTACAACTATGAAGCATTTCACAGCATTAACAGGGAGCTGCAGAGCCACTGTAACTGAATTTTTATAACCTACTGTAATTGTATGGACATTTTCTTTTTTAGAAAAAAGCATTAAGATTTGTCATGCTGTTATATGACTATTCAGTTCTTGTTCATTTTTGTTAAGGAGCAATCGAAAGGCCAGAAAAAGCTAAATGCAAGGCCAAAAAAAGCTGGGGAGGGAAGGGAGGGGATACTAGGTCTGAATGAAAAGCTCAAAGGCGCTACTTTTAGGAGGCACGAGCTACCTAGATGTGGCATACAGTCGTGTTCAGCAGCTGGCTGTGAGACCTCATGGGTGCCCACATTTTGCAGCCGACCTAGCAATAATTTTGGACATTCTGAGCTTAAGCAAGAGGGAATAATGTGACATTCTGCCTTTACTAAAGGCTTTATTCAGAGCATACCTAAAGCTTTGACAGTTTGTAATAAAGACAGAAAAAACAATCAGACCTTCTTTTTCTCATTGCTGTGGCAAAGTAGCTTTGATAATACACGTGTTGTAGCAATACCAGCCTATTCCCCAACTGCCCGTTACAGGAACAGAGCTGCTCGGATGAGGAGCAGCAAAGGAAGAGGCTGGCTTAGTCATAAAGTATTTGTATTCTTTGGGAGTCTTAGATGTGTTTTTGTCTCTGCTAAGTAGGCCGAGCAAAGTGCAGTGTCCCCTGAGCTTTCTGAATGCCTGCTGTAGTAGTGATGTGCCAAAAAGGCCAGGTTATGGATGGATGCAGCCCTGGAGAGTCTAAATTTAGTCTGCGGCTCCTCTGGTAATTTAGTTTTGACAACTCGAGAGAAAAAATCTCTCTGAGCATCTCAAAGCAATACAGTTCTCTTTGCTTTAGATGAGTGTCGTTTTGTCAGTTTTTGGTCTCTGGGTTTTACTTCTTGCGAGGTTGTTAACCTGGATATGAAATTTATGATCCATGGTTTTAATTGAAGGCAGAGTGCATTGCCTTTAGATGGGCATTAGACTTGAGAGCATTTAATTTGATACATGAATGAAAAATCATAGAGAACAACTGAGTGGATTTAATGTGGTAGGATCCCATGTGCAACACCCATAGGCTTGGGGAATAGGAGTTTCAAATTAATTATGACACTAGTTGTTTCTTAGGAGTCATGCTATTTTTGTAATGAATACACAGTGGATTCTTAAAAAGAATTCTGACTAAACAGCTTATAGCTGAATTTTCTTTACTAAGGCTGTTTTTCATCTATAGGGAACACCAAGTGAACGTATTACAGGGCTTTTCATGAGTGTTTGGCTGCTACGTGAGAGTATATTCAAAATAAGAGTCAGGCAGGAGACTATAAGAGGTCTTGCATATGAATTAAAAAGAAACAACACAAAATGTACAAGCTATATAAATTATAAGCAAGGAAGCTAGAAATGGTGAATGTATATAAAAAGGAAAACGCAGCCTGAAGTGAGATATAATTTCTGGCTTAGCTATACTTGTGTGATTCTTTGAGGTTAAGGAGATACAGAATCTTTTCCCCCCCCTCCTGCATTTGAATATTCTCAGTAGAATTATAAACTTAAATTGTCTGGCCTCCAGTGCATACAGACCTTCTGTCTTTCAGGATTTGTATGCAAGGATCAAAGATTAAATGCGGGGCGTGGTTTTTTTTTTTTTTCCCTTGCTTTTAATAAATGACCGTATTATAAGGAAAGTATGTGGTTTGGCATTTTCAAATTTTAGACTGTGATGCTTTCTCTGCAGATGCCCTGGGTGTTGGCACAGGGAATTTTTCATGTGGTGACCGCTGTAGCTAGTACCAGATCTCAGTTGGTGTTCCTCCTGTGAAAATACATAGTCCCTTTATACATACATGTTCTTGGTACTCCACCGCCCTGATCTCGGAGGAAGGCAGGCAGTGTGGCGATAGGGCAGCTGTCCTTCTTTGTTTGACTTTGTGTTACCTCTCCGGCTTGGGATTTGGGGGAGAGCTCCATCGCAGCCTCTGCAGGCTGTTGTCCCCGGTGCTGTGCAGGGAGGAGGGTCGTTCCTGGCTTGCGGAGGGCGTCCGGGGTGTTCTGCTTCCAGGGACTGCGCGCTGGGGCTCTGCGCCGTGGGGCTGATCACCAGCCCTAGGCCTGGCAGCGTTTGTGTGCAAGGCGGCCGTCGTGCCTCGCACCACCCAGCCTCAGGCCCCTCGGCAGCAGCAGTGCTGCCTTGCTGTGCCGGGCACCCTGCCTCCCGAGCAGCGCTCGGAGAGAGCGGGCTCTTCTCTCCTGCACACCGCGAAGGTCTTCCTGAGCAGGGCTGAGGTGGCTGGAGAACAAGGGTACTGGCCAGAGAGATGGTGAGAAGATGCTTTTTCTTCTGCATGTCATTTGTGTGATGTTATTTGTGTATATGTACGCATGCAAACAGAGTGTATTCTGTGGCTTAGCTGCATAGGATTTGTTTTTTCATGTCTCAGAAGGTGTATTTTGCTCAGTGCCTATATTAACCCGTAACTTCCTACACATGTATTACTAAACTCTGCATAATAGGACCCTGTTGGAGCATTTGGTGCCAGCATGATTTCCGTACAACCCGGTGCACTAGAGCCTGCAAAGCTGAAGCATGTTTCAACATCGGTGGTTTTGGGTTTTTTCCAGTTTGCAGCCTTGCAAAGGCTGAGTCTCTAGAGCAACTTGGAAACATGATTAAAACATGGCTTGATCCCATTTGCACTCTGTAACCAAGCCATGTTTCAAGGAACTGGCATGTTGTCCTGAGGTCATGCAACACAGAGGATGCTTAGTGTCAATGACTTTCTAATGTCTTCCATATGATGTTTAGGATTAGAGGGATACAATGGGTGTTAATGATTGGATTTAAGATCATTTCCAAAACTTTCTGAGGAAGCTTGCAAAGCAGTATCATGAGATTTTCAGCCAATGATATTTTTTTCAAATGTCATTCCTTAAGAATTCAGGAGGAATAGAACTTAAACAAGATTTTTACTTTTTAAAATTATTATTTAATTACTCGTAGTACTCACTTGCAGTCAGTTGCTTGATCTTCCCCCTTTTGAAAGAGCTTGTTAGCTTTTGCATGCTACTTTTTTTTTAGGCATGATGAGTTACGCAGCTATTTTAAGTTAAATGGGAACTGTGTTTTCTGAAATTGTTCTGATCTTCCCATTTAAAAATTAATGAATTCCAAAATAAATTATTGCTAAAAATTAAGTATTAAAAACTCTGCTGTGTATAATTTATGAGCAGCTTAACTATTTACATATTTAAGAAAAAGAGAATACAAGTTAACACAGGGGAAACCTCCCTCCCACATGCATTATTTAAAATGATCAGTGGACATTCTGGATTATGTCATAAAAATGCCCCACCTGTGTGGAATAGGACTTTCTGAAGCAGATGTCAATTAGACGCATGTACCTCAATGACCATCGGTAAGGTTGTAGGAGGTACACAGTTCTGTAGGCCGTTTTCTGTGGTGGCAGTGTTGCTTTCAGAAGCTCCCATCTGCATGCAGGCACTCACTCTGCCCTCATTCAGGCAGCTGCGCTCATGCAGCTATGTGCAGGAGTGCAGGGCGGCACTCTAATCTGCATCAATTTTATTTTTTGTTAAGTGCCCTCCCAAGACTGTTGCTGGGAAGGGTGAAGCTCAGCCCAGAATGGCTTCATTGATGCACAGCCCCATGAACGCTGGCTTCTCTACAACTATGGAGGCAGTAAATTGATGTGGGCTTGAACATTCACCAGGAAATGGGCTGAAACCTCTTATATCGAGGTTGTTTTTTTTTTAATTGGAGAAATAGAATTATTTTTACCTATATCCCACGTCATATAGATGCTGCTGGAAATGCAAATAGGAATTTGAAGACTCTGGTCTCCAATGGAGTGCTCAAGATGAATTGTGCTGTTTCTTAAACATGTGGCTATATGTAACACAACTTTATGGTCACAAACACGCCCAGTTTAAAAAAACCTTGAGTGGCATAACAGAATACCCATATTTGAAATCTTAAATGAAAATCTATACTATATCTAAGTCAAAATCTATACTATATCTTAACATCACTCCCACGGAAGCAATTCTAGGAAGCCTGGGGTAAAAGGCAAGCCCCAAGTGCTGCTGTACTGTAAACAATGATTGCTGGCCTTAGTGGTTTTTTCCCCTTTCTTATCAAAACTATTAGCTCACGCATGCTCCTTGCAAGTTACTGCCTTTTTTTTTTTTCGTTGTTGTTGTCCCAGCAACAGAAATACCGGGTGTGTGCAGTTTCCCATCAGTGTTAGCAACCATCGCTCTAGTGAACTGAAGTGCTGATGACTAATACGCATACAAATCATCCTGTATTTTCCAAATGCGTGGTCAGGTTGTTGCAGCTTTGGAGGGAATGAATAATTTGAAGGAATTTGTATCTGATGTGACTGGATATATGTGTTTAGATTATCTGAAAAATATTTCCTTAAAGCACACAAACAAACAAAAAATTCTAATTACAGAAAAAGGTATGGTCAGCCTTTTTTCCAAAGGGGATTTTTCAAAAATTAGTATGTGAAAATCAAACTGAGGCCTGGTTAAAAGGTTTGAACTTGAATTGCATGCCATTTTAGAACAGAATTCTTATTAAGCATTTATAGCAAATTTCTAGTGTAGCATTTAGCTCCTTTTGCTGTGGTTTGGACATCAGAATTGAAATAAAGCAGCCCTACACATGGACAGGCCCTGTCTTTTCATGGGCCCTTCGTGTTCCCATGTTGGCTGGTGCAGTTTTATGTGACTTTCTGGGATCTTGCTCCCACACACTGCAGGGATGAACAGGGAGGGACAGAGTCTTCTGCCATTTGATGTGAAGGATTGACCTGACTCCTCCTATAGGGGACAAATATTAACTTGGGCATACCTGAGCTTATATTATAGTATTTCTACTAAATACTTTATTAGTATGCTAAGTACTAAATATAGTATATTTAAAGAAGTTATTTTGCAAATAATATTTTCATTTTTCCTTTATAAATATAATAAACATAAATGCCAAAAATACCAAGGATCCAATCTTGCTCTCCAGCAGAAATCTAGGTTTACCAAGCAGTAAAAACTTGCAGGAAAACAAGGAAGAAAATTAACTCTATCCCAGCTGAAACCAGGACACGGATTCTCTTCTTTTCATTGTTATCGCCTTTAATTTCCTTCTGCTTTAAATAGTCAGAAGCAGAAGTATCTCTGATTATCAAGAAAATACCTGTTTGCTTTTTTGGATTCATCAACCTCCAGATGGAAGAGGAGAAAGGAGAAAAACTGAAAATCTGTAATGACGCAGAGTGCATATGCTTCAGAGCAAACTGTAGGTCAGTATGGACAGTCTGAGAAGGAAACATAGAAGCAGGGAAAGAAAAGTATAGGGCAAAAGCTAGAATGACTTCAGCATTGTTTACTGCAAGGGGAACTAGTGAAAGATCGCCTACAACTCTGAAAATGCTGTAAAAATGTTGTGATTTTATAGATTGGGTAGAAGCTTCTAGCTTTACCACTGCATGTGGCAAAATTCCTCAATTCTAATAGCTTTAAACAACCATCTTTTCAATGCTTGGTTTGTTCTTTTGTGTCTTAATTCTGCCCTGGCATCCCTTCCCCTCCTCTGGTGGCTGCCTGCCTGCCTAGCCCCGGGGGTGCAGTCCCCTGGCTGGCCTCTGCTGCCTGCTCTGCCCTGAGCCCGCGTGGGAAGCCCAGCAAACACCTGCAAACTCCGCAATGCTGCTGGGCTGCCAAGCCACTCGCCATCATTTACCAGC
>NW_009229990.1:0-5238 GCF_000690835.1 Fulmarus glacialis
TGGAGCTGCGCTTGCTGCTTTTCCCATAGGCGCTGCTTCATCAACCCGCAGTCCAACTCGCTTCAGACAGAAACACCCACACAGACGTGAAGGGAGCAGATGAAAGGAAGGATTAATTTCTGATTAGCAGCCGCCCCGCAGCCCATTCCTGCGGAGACCACAGAGGGACGCGCAGCCCCCAGGCTGGGCAGGGAGAAAGGCACTCCTGTGCGGCAGCCACCCTCCTGGCACCGCCGAGAGAAGCAGGCACGGCGTTAGCCATCCTGCAGGCAGCGCAGCAAAAGCTGCTTGTGACTCACCTCAGCATGCAGGCATCTCCAACCAGCCCTAAAACGCTGAGGGCTTGCCCACAGCTCTCGGAGACTGCGGCCAGACATCGGCGGCCTCCCCCCTCTTCCATCTGGAGCAAGCTACGCGCGTTGTTCTGCTTACCCCCACACCTCTCCTCCCCTGCCTTCTCCTCCGTGCATTCCCACTTCATCCCTCTACTGCTGCTTTATTTCTTACCCTTTTTATTTTTTGTGAAAAGCCTGGGTTAGCTTATGAGGAACATGTCACTTTGAATATATGACCAAAAGCAGCTGAAAGCAACAGAGCCTTGAGTGAGATGAGTTTATCTGGTCTCTGGAGGGCTGACCATATTTCGCACTCTTGCCATGCTTTCCAACCAGCAGGTCTGAAAATAAGGATGTGTTCGTGCCGCACAAGGTGGTTCAGTGCACAGATACCCAAAGCTGCATCAGGAGCAGAAACTGTTTATTTTATCCTGTCTTAAAATGACTAGATTCCACCCCACTGCTCTAGCTCATCACAGCTAACTTTCACTTTACCTCCCCAAAATGGCAGGTACCAACAAAAAAAAAAAAAAGATCAAGCACGGGGGTTTCAAATACTGCTCCCTCCTGGGTCATGGAGAGGAAATGTTAAATTGAAAGTCTTATTAACTGCTTTGTATTTTTTAAAGTTATTTTTCTTTAATTTCCACAGTTAATGCAACGTTAAAAGGGCTTTTAAAGCCAGTTTCTGTAAAAAGAATCAGCTGGTAATAGCCATCCTTTAGCATACTATTATATGATGAAGACCAGCTTCATCAGCATCTTCCTTCTTGCTGGGCC
The DNA here is from genome assembly GCF_000690835.1 of Fulmarus glacialis. Lineage (NCBI taxonomy): Eukaryota > Metazoa > Chordata > Aves > Procellariiformes > Procellariidae > Fulmarus > Fulmarus glacialis. The sequence continues at coordinate 1,116 of NW_009229990.1, forward strand.
CGAGATCATTCCCTAGTACTTCTCTTCAGGATAGGAGGGAATCTAAACATTTCGTTCTCTCGCTGCTGCAGGTTCAGTAAGATCAAGAATGAGCAAAGCTGTCACGGAGCCACCGCATAATCCTGAGCGTGCCCAGCTACTTAAGAGCACGCACAGCTCCAGTCTCCCCATTTCAAAAGTGACAAAGAGAACTAGGAGAAGTTCCAGAGGAGGGCAACGAGAACAAAGGTCTGGAATAGCATCTGCACATGAAATAATACATAGACCAAAAGCCTTCAGCTTGTAAGAGACCAGTGGAGTGGGAGGTCAGTGCAATCGCACGTGGCTGGGAGAGGACGGACAGGCATCAGCCGTTCACTGCTTCTCCTAACACAAGAGTTGGGGTACGTCAAACCGAAACACCAGGCAACAGGTCTAAAAAAAAAAAACAGGGAGGTAACTCTTCATACAATTCTTACTAAGCTGAGGAACACTTTGCCACAGGACATTACTGACAGTAGAAATTATCATTGGTTCAATATACCACTGGAGAAATTAATGAAGGAAAAGAAAATCACCAAGAGCGGTAAATTAAGCCTTGAGCCATTACAAGTGTAACCTCACAGCCGCCAGCCGAGCACCACTGTGCACCTTCATAGTCTTCTGCACACCGCTGCTTTGAGCCACCCTCACCAAAAAGAAGTGGAACCGGGTGGTCCTTTGTCCTGATCAAACAGGACCATTTTTACATTCTTGTATTAAAGGACAACAACATGGAGAAGAGAAGATGCCCTTGCACTGAGTTGACATCACACAAAACTACTGTTGCTAACTGGGACAAGGTGATTATGCAAGGAATATGAAAAATCATAGCCTCAGAGGGTAATTGTGTCATACGATCATGGACAGCAGTTTGTATGATGTGCACCATGCAGTGAACTTTAAGAAAGATCCGAGAAGCTCACACTTCTTTTCATTCAAACTAAATATATCCCCAGAGCAAGGAGACCCCAGAAGCATGACAAGCTAGCGCTGAGACTTCTGGAAAGCTGCCACAGCTACAAAAAAAAATTTAAAAAAAATTGGAAGAACAAAACACATTACAGAATAAATGGGCCACCTCACGTGTGCGTCAAATGCAACACTGGCCACTTCATTTCAAGAGTACTTCACAGCTACAGAAAAGTTAGAGACCAACAAGTGATGTGACCAGAGCCATGAAAGGGCTTTTTATGCTAAAAGACTGAAAATCCTGGGAACTTTTAAAGAAGAGAAAATAAGAGCGCAGTGATGAAGAAATATAATAATGAAACCTAGGTACTGTCTTGCACACACTTGTCAGTTTTGATATTAAGAAAGAGGTGTTTAGTATGAAGTCACACCAGCGATCCTGATGTCACGCGGGTTCTCAGCAGAGACTAGAAGTTAGCGACCCAGAAGACGTATGTGCAGTAAACACTTCGTATGGCGTATGGCTGACAACATATGCTATCCATGTTGCAAGTGTTGCAAAGTGAAGGAAAACCTTTCAGGGAGAAAGAAATGTGCTAATTAATGAAGCTGCCTAGAAAAGTGAGAGAAACTCCTGTCTAGAAAAAAAAGAGATAGGAAGGAGTTATGAGTCCTTCGCAGCCATGCTTCACGTAAGACCTAGAGCAGCATCCCCAACAAAACAATGGGGAGGGAAGAAAAATTCAAAGAAAATTACAAGGGAGGAAGACAAAAATATTCCATTTTTATGAAAGTTCTTAACGGAGTGGTTCTGAAGTAGCCCAAGGAAGCCAAGGATGAAGAGCAAGTAGCCAGTATATAAGTAGAGGAGGTACTCCATTTCGTAATTAAGAGTCAAAGGCTACCAAAAGGTACTAGATCCAAAAATTAATACTGACAGCATGGAGCATCGTTGGGAAGTTCCCAGTAAAAACGGCAGGAGAGAGGCCCCAGCAGCAGCAGAAATACTGCTACATTTGAAGCAGATATTGATAACACCTTTTTTTTTCTCCCCCTCTCCTTTTTGAAGCAGTGCTTCCACTCTCTCCTAGAGCACCTCATCCTCCACTTCATTGTGCTTGGCAATGAGAGCACTTCTCGGTAAGCTGGCAAGCACTGCTGTTCCTTAAAGAACAGTGAATCCCTTTACAGCAATGCTCTAATTCATGATTGCACTTCACATACAAGACAAGGTTTGGGATACTGAAGAATGGGGATACGCTTCACTGACCAGCCTGCCAGACTCCAACTGCAGACTGATGAGATCAGCTTTCTCCCGTCACACGTTCGCATCTACCCTGTGCCGGCTGGCAGGGTGCTACCCACGGGAGAGCGAGGTTCCTCCTCCCGTCGGGGCTAAGCAAGCCAAGCAGACAATGCTGTTGCACAGATCTGGTCTTTTGAGTCAGCAGAGCCCCAGGAAACACTCCCAAGCACAATCAGCATTTGCAAATCTAATAGCATTTCAGGGAAACATTGGCAACGGTTTACAACAGGATAAATCATCATGGTGGAGCTGCCAGTGCGTTACGATGTCTCACATTCTGTTTTCAGCAACCTCTAATGTGCCTGAAGTTAACTGTTTAGTATGACTTTTCCTATACCACATATTTGCCTCAATGACCTTTTAAACAACAAGTTCCAGCCCGGAACTGAACTGCAGTCCAGTTGTGGTTCACAACTACAGCTGAAAGAAAATGTTTTCACAGTGCCTAAAACAAACAAAAACCTCTTACAAATATTCTGAACAGGCAGCCATGGCATTTGGACACTCCAGATGACAGACTTCTATTTGGCAGAAAAGGTCTCTGCAAGGTGCTTACTGCCACCAACACACAAAACCAACCCCATTTGGGAACAGTTTAAGCTTAAAAAAAAAAATAATCACAGCTCAACATATGCTTGATGTCACTTTTCCAGGTCTGCAGATAAATTTCTGGAGCCTATTCACATTGAGAACACAAAGTGCTCATTTCTCTGACAGGCTAAGAGGTCCCGTTTCATCCTAGGGAGGAAAAATGCTTCCAAACCTGTTCCTGGTCTCCTGCCTCTCTCCTTCTCTGTGCGGCCCCTGCTGCATCCCCTGACGCCAGTCCCTAGCTGTCCACAGCGTTCCAGTGAAGCTGTACCTCCTCCTCCTGCTTTCCAGCGCGGACGGCTGCCCTCCTGTGCCAGGGCCACAAGAGATGCCATGGATGGGAGAAGCAAGCCTGGGAAAGCCCAGAAGGTGCATGGCAACCTCAACTGCCAGCTCTGCCTGTAATTGTAAACTACAACAATGTTTACGGGCAGAAGCCAACTATTATTCAATATGAATTAGGAAGACAATTTCATTTTCACAGTTTCCTCTATCTTTCCTGCATCGACTAGCAGCTAGCTTTATCATCAGGAACAGCAGCCTGGAGGAGGCAGACCCCGGGTTTAAAGCCACCTCCCCACTCCCGTGCTGGAACAAGGGGCGAGACCTGTTTGGCAGCGAGTGGACATCTATCTGGAGTGAGCTGGGCTTCCTCTGTGGACACAGGACAGAGATGGCGTTTTCAGTGGGACTCAGCTCCAGGTCCCCCCACAGAAGAGGGCAACGGGAGCAGATGGGGACATTGGTGGTGCACAGCACTTCTTGGGGTCAGTTCTGCTTCACCCAAGGTCCCCAGTCACACCCTCACAGATCAGGGGATTGGATCTCCAGCCTGGGGGGGACTGGTATCACAAAGAAGAGTATGGCATCTGTCCCTCCCAACTAAGCTCAAATACTTATATCCTGGCACTGAAAAATCCAAACAACCTACGCCAGGACCACATGAGCTGGGTGTGAACTCCTGTCACCTCGTTCATAAGCAACAGGGGAAGCAGCAGGGTCTGGTACTGCCTCTTCCCTGCTGTCCTGCACCACCTCGGCAGCAAGCAGCAGGCAGACAGCTAGCACTTCTGCAGAGACTCTCCTGGGATCAGCTCACTCCTTTCCACAGCTCTCACCAGATACCACAGGAGTATCTTCTTAGCAGGCATGTGCATCTCCTCGGTTGGTCTTCCTGTGCACATCACACGTACAAGAACAGAGGAACTTCAGGGATTGTGGGAAAGCCAGCAGGATGGGAAAGGAAGGTCCCTTTTTGTACTCTGCCCCTCAACCCCATCCGGGCTAGACAGCAGG
>NW_009229990.1:5253-21496 GCF_000690835.1 Fulmarus glacialis
CTCCGAAGGCCCCTGTAACCTCCCACACACAGAGGACATGGCAAGGAGAAAAGTGGAAGAGGATGCAGCGGAGTGGAGAAAAAAAAAAGAAAAAATTCATAGTTACCTCGTTCACGGAGCTGCTCGTCTACTGCGAAGCATGAATGAAAATGAAAGAGAAAAAACATGGGACACATGCACTAGCTGAGAACAAAGCAGAAAAACACATAAATGAAGCACAAGAGCTGTCTCCAGCTCAGTCACTGGGACACATCTGGGCCACGGGTAGCAACAGGGCACTGACAGCCTGGCATCCTACAGCCCACTGATGTTGGCCCCACAGTGTCTGGTTTACCAAAACCCAGAGGTCCGCGCACTTTCTAACCACACAGCCTTTAGAGGACAACACTTCTTGACTCCTCTATCCCATGGCCTCACATCCAAGAGACAAACCCATTCCGCAAGGCCTTGTCGGTCCAAAACAGAAAAGGAAACTCAATTTATGAAATAGTCCATATAATAAAGTTAAAAAATAAAAAAGTCTCCTCTCCCCCTCCTGCCCAAGAGGGAAATAGAAAGCATTTTTGTTTTCCTCCCTGCACCACCTCCTGCTCAGATCTGGACAGGCCACTCTATTCCTCCCCTAGATAGTCTGCTCACCTACCGATCCCCGCACTCATACCCTATGCACGGTGTACCACAGCAATTCTGCACAAATTGGCAGGCTGCTGACACAACATATGGCCTGCTTAAGCTGAGCTGGATGTCCATGAGATTCTGGTGTTCCTGAAAACTCATCCCAGACAGATGTCTATCTGGTTTGTCTACTGACGTCCTCAAGAAGCTCAAACGGGCCTCAGCGGGCACCAACCTCTCCCACTTCACCACCGTAACTTTCGTGCTAGAGTGCCAGCTCCTGCGTTGCCCAAGCCAGGAGGCGGTGAGGAGCTGTGCAGGGAGGGCGCAGTCCCCTCCAGCTCAGCAGCTGGGCGCCTGTGTCACACTGCACGAAGCTGAAAGTGGCTGGTGCTGCAGGTCAGAACATCCTAACGTAAAGCTGGCTCCACACTTCATCGTCAGCCTCTCCCAGCCCAGATTCTTTGCTGGGTCTTGGTCTTATGATGCTGTCAGATATGGTTCCCACTGCACCTACAGGGAAACATGCTACCGTAACGCTGCAAAAAACGGTCAGAGAATGTCACTCTAGAAGCACAGAAGTAAGCAAGAGGAAAGGAGTTGGTGTATTTTCTAGTAGCTTCTTGAACCAAAGGGCCTGAAGAAACCATCGGTGTATATAAATGCCCTCCAATGGCAAAAGATGGCCTTGCATGCCTTGCTACTTCTTGGTGCTGTGCAGAGGAGATGGGATCGGTCCTATACATTCAACTAATACAATCCTCAGCACAGTGCTTGTGTAAACCGTGAGGATGCTAAGCATGCATTCATCTTGAGCACACATTTGGAAGCACCAGACTAAAGTCCACCAAGACTACACGCACCCGACTGTCCCAGCAGCCCCTGCCCTCAAGGTGCTTCGGGTCCGCTGGCTCCCAGGTTCCCAGGTTCAGCTCCAAACTCTTGGACTCGATTGAGCGAAGGATGGTGAAACCTGCTCAAACAAACACCATGCTGCACATGAATGGTCAGCATCCTCAACACAGATCCCCAGATCAGGTTGAATACCCAAGTCAGATTGCTACACAGCCCTTTCAAACCTGTTGCTACCATTAAATTGACAGGTGCAAAGAATAAATACTCGTAAAGAGAGAAGCCAGGGGTTCACAAGGCAGTTCTCTGGATGTCTAAGAACTTGACTACATAAGCAAGCTCTTGAAGAACACAAAAGCATGCAAACATACAGTCAGTGCTTCAGCTACTCTGCACAGTTGTCCATATGCACAGCCTTACCTTGCTGTGAACAACTCCATGCACTCTTTCAGCGAGCAGAAAGCTAAAGTTATCCCAGTGCACATCAACCCTACGGCAACTGAAGTCTGGCAAGCTCACACCTGAGTTTTCCCTCTAATAATAGGTCTTTGTGCCCCCATAGTTGAAAACTGGGACACTGCTAAGGTCAAGCTGAGGCATACAGAAGATGCTGACTTGAATTAATGAAGCATTTTCTAATTCTGGAAGGTAAATAGGGACAGCTGCCAGCTCAGTGCACACCTAAATGCATTTGACTTGAATGTCTTACTAATTTAAGTAGTTTCTAAGGAAAGACAGATTATGTATTGCTAAAATGGCATCCCCAAATTTCAACAGGTCATATTTGGAGGTCATCTACAAAACACATTTTAGCCACAAATTTGTTTGCTGATACGTCTGGCAGGAAGACACACCTCTGCCACGTTACGAGGTTTGTCTGCAGCCGACGCAAGAGGCAAGCCTACCTGGTACTCCTAGGATGGTCTAGCCAACGATTACCAAAACCAGCCCCAAAACTCAGAAAGCGTTCCATTACTAAGGTGCATACACGTAGTATCTTGTTTACGTGCATTTGTAGGAATGGCCCGTGACTCTGACTAATACTGATTTATAGCCTACAGAAATCTCAGTGAGGAAGGGGGAGTACAAGGAAACTCTTTTTCCCAGAGGACAGAGAGAAGCAACGCTCAAGGACCACACCATGGGATTATACATGCAGTAAGAAGTAAGCGCCAGGAAATGCAGAAATATCCTAATTAAACCTTAAAAGAAAGAGGAGGTGGTTTGTTTATTTTTTAAAACTACAATAAGTTTGCTGCTACATTTACTATTTGTATGTCCAAAAGTCTGTAAATAGCAACTTCGGTGAAAGATGTGTGTGCCTCCTGACCACTTCGTACAGATCAGCAAGGTTATATCACCAGGTGCATCTCCTTTATCTGTCACTGTTAAAGGATCTATTACAACATCAAGGCTCTGATGTTCAAAAAGATTAGTTAATTTACATCAGTGATCAGAACTGAAATGTATTAGTCACAGCAAATCATATTTGTAAGCGGATGCTCTTATGCAGAATTGAAGTGAATATGATTTCTTTTATCCTAATTATAGCTTTGGAAGTGAATTGAACTAAACCAAATGAACTATTTTAGTTCCAAGTCAGAGGCCACAATGGCTTTAAGCGGGTAAACTGGTCTATTACAAAGGGCAGTATGGATCAGCTCTTCTGGTTACCCTATCTAGCCAAGCCATAAAGGAAAAAATGAATTGTGGGATCTAACAAATAGAAGTCTCAAAGGATCACGCTGTTGATAAGCAGACATTCAACACTCAGCACTGCCTGTGCTGATGCTCACTACAGACAGCCAATTAACAAGAAATCCCTGGGTTCAAAAGTGATGATGATCTAAACAAGTCACAAAAATCCCAGCAGCAGATCTAGGTATCAGGGCCACAGCACTGAGCCGAGTAGAAGTGCAAAGAAAACTCTCGTCAAGTTAAAGGCCAGCAGTGCTCTGGGTGAGGCCAGAAGGCAAATTACAGCTGGTCCGATTTCTGCCAGCAGACAGCCTCAGCCAGCAGCTTCTGCACTGAAGAAGTAACCCCAGGCAGATCAGAACAGGGGTGGACACTGGGCTGGCAACCACAAGCCGTATACCAAAATCTTAATCTGACTAGGTGGATCCATGCCAAGCTAGAGCCTCTCCCCACAGATCTGCGGTACACTGGCCAAAAGCTGCTCCAAAGTCACCTCTTCCTGGCCCACACGCAGCCCCCAGACGAGCCCCCGCAGTTCAGTCCAGGAGGTCTCCCTTGTCCTTCAGGCACAGGAGCTCATACAGAGCACTGGGCGTCTCTCGAGTTACCTGCTGCAGCAGCCGAAAGCAACCGCCTTGAACGGTAACTCTTCTGCTCCTAAGAAGCTGCAATTATTCTCACAACTGAAAATTAACCAAACAGTATTTAGAGGTGTGCTGGTTTTGGCTGGGACAGAGCTAATTTTCTTCACAGTAGCTAGCATGGGGCTATGTTTTGCATTTGTGCTGGAAACTGTTGTTAACCCAGGGATGTTTTCATTGCTGCTGAGCAGTGCTGACACACAGTCAAGGCCTTTTCTGCTCCTCACCCCACCCCACCAGCAAGTAGGCTTGGGGGGCACAAGAAGTTGGGAGGGGACACAGCTGGGACAGCTGACCCCAACGGACCCAAGGGATATTCCATACCATATGACGTCATGCTCAGTATATAAAACTGGGGGAAGAAGAAGGGGGGATGTCCAGGGTGATGGTGTTTGTCTTCCCAGGTCACCGTTACACGTGATGGAGCCCTGCTTTCCTGGGGATGGCTGAACACCTGCCTGCCGATGGGAAGTGGTGAATGAATTCCTTGGTTTGCTTTGCTTGGGCACGGCTTTTGCTTTCCCTATTAAACTGTCTTTATCTCAACCCACGAGTTTTCTTACTTTTACTCTTCTGATTCTCTCCCCCATCCCACCAGGGGGGAGTGAGAGCACGGCTCTGTGGGGCTCAGTTGCCGGCCGGGGTTAAACCACGGCGAGAGGTAACATATAGATCTTACAGAAAATCATTCTTATCGTTACTTGTATTTTAGAAACAGATAACATAGCTTCTCCTCGTCAACCTCCTAAAAATCTGCTGGGACATCCCTCCATGCCTCCCATGGATGGGATTCCAGATCTGCATCCTGGGTTTAGTTTTTAACATTACATCAGAGCTGAGCTCTTCCCAAGACTCAGTTCAGACTCAAGCCTTCCTTCCCAAAGGCTCCCTATGAGTTAGCAACCAACGTGCTGGCACTCGGGCACACGGAGGCAGCAGCATCTCTTGCCCAGTCTGTAGGCAGACTATATTAACAACCGTCCCAACATTTTACTCAACTATATCAATCATGAGCCCACTGAGAAGGAAATGCTGCTTCTGACAGGTAGCCGCGGATCAAAGGAAAATGGTAATACACAAATATGATTTGACAGCAAGTTTTAAACAGGAGCAGACTATGTGGATCATTACTAATTCTTAATCAAGACAAGAAACAAACACAGCAAGGATGACCCCTCATGCCCACCAGCTATTCCCAGCTGACGTGACAGCAATGCCTCTAGTTTTAAGAGACCATGACGCATCACCTGGAGAGCCCAAGAGAGGCAGCCCTGGTGCGTCTTACAGGTGTTAGACCCAAGGTCCATATTTAATCCACAAACATGTGGCTGAATTCAAAGCAAGCTGTTACTGTCAGGCACAGAGATTTCTGCTGGCATGCTTCTTCCCAAAGCTGAAGATTCAGAATATCTAGCAAGCCTCTGTGCCAGCAGAGTCCCAGACAGTCAAACAACAGAGCTCCACCTTGGGAGCAAACTGCTAAAGTGCCAGTCTCACCTCTCCTGAGCTGGAAAGCCTTGAATAGAAACACATCTGATCTTTATGCAAAAGACACCCACCGGTAGGTTTGTTCAGTCGTTAATTAACTTCACCCTTAAAAGATTAAAGATATGAATTCACTATTTAAATGAAGCAGTGTACGCTGAGACAGCCATGAACATCCGTCTCTCACTCCTCCTGCGAAGCGATGCTTCGGCCACGCGGAAAGCAGCCTTTACATCGGGAAAGCACAATGACTCGTTAGGGAACGTTTTGCTGGTTCCAGGAGAAGACCCATAACGTCGGTTAATACCCACTTGGGATAGGTGAGGAGTGTCAGATTGATGACTGGCCTTTTCATTAACTTCCATAGCAGGATGTTAAAGACAACAGCAGAGCATACCTTCTGGACAGAAAGTAGATGCTGAAGTCAAACAAACCCTTGCTGTGGCTTGCAAGAGCCACTGCTAATGGCCAAGACACATGAAAGACACAGCTAAAAGGCCATCTATATCTGAGCTAGTCAACAGAGCAATAGGCTATTTCAGAGTGTGATTCATCAGACTTATTTTAAATGTCTAACTTCGGATGAGATAAATTGCACTTTGGAAGAGCTATTTCTTACCACCGACTACAGGGAGTCTAGACAACTACCTCAGGTGTAGCTGTGTACATCAGCCAGCCACACACAGACAGATGAATCACCCCCTCTCTCCAACAGCCTTTAAACTTCCCTCTGGACCAGAGAGGAGACTCACTGGTGCTTCGGACACGATGGCAGCTCTGCCAGTAACGGGGTGACCCCAACCCCACAGTCAGTCTGCGCGAGGGCCGCTGCAGCCAAGGACCTCGCCAGAGGCTCTCCAGCAACAGCCGCCCCGCAGCCACCAACTGCTTCTGGTTCGTGCTCGCTGCCTCCTGCCCCCAAGGAGATGCTCGGTCAGAGGTGCCTCTGCCCTGAGGGAGCCACGACCGCCTCGGGAGGAGCTTTTGAAGACCCCAGGCTTTGGGAGAACGCCTCTTCCATCTAAACCTCTCCTTTCTAAGGCTGCCAGATCAGCCAGAGAAACCCTACAGAAAGCTGATGAGGCGGAAAAAAATAATCAGACTTTCTGCCCTTTACAGAAACAGCTCAAGTGCAACGTACAAGAAACTTCAGAAGAAAAAATTCCAGAGCTGGGAAAGCAGCTTGGGAGGAAAAAACAATCACTTCATAGTGGAAAACTGCTGTGCAAATAGAGATCCTGGAGACTACCCATCCATCTGGGACAGCTGCAAGGGTACGTGGAACGGGAAAGCGCCCGATTCAGTACGGCACCTGGTTAAGAACTGCTCAAGCGTAACAGAAATCGCCAACACCAGAGGAAGCCATACACCAAACAGACACACAAGCATTCACAGCAGGTCATACTGGAGACAACAGCGAAGACCAAAACGCTGACGGGCAGCGAGGGAACTGGGCAGGCACAGTGCTGGAGGGGAGACCCGGACTTCATCACCGACAAGAAGGAACGTTTTGGGATATGTGGGGTGCTTGTAGGACTGCGTGAAACTTATTATGGGATGTCAGAAAGGGGCTGCAGGATTATGTAAAATTAGAGAGAGAGACAAAGACATGCACACATATATATAAAAGTAAAATTCTGACAATATAAACAGGCAAATTTTCTGTTATAACCCAACACAAATTTCAAGCTATTCAATGTTGGGGGGTGAGGGGCAGGGGAAGCAGCCACAAGCAAGTTATAGCAGAAAAGAGCAGGCCTATTCAGCTATGGAGCGACAGCAGGTCCGGGATTACCAGAGGCGTGCAGCTTGGTTGAGGCAGCTGGAGCCGGTATCAGGCTCACAACTGCTACGGGCTGAAGACAGGACTGAACTAAAAGGAAGAACTGTTTAATTGATCAGCCGTGGTCCAGGAACGGGATGGGTTGTGCTCACAAGAAGATGGCTTGGTAGCACCAAACACCATCTGCCAGGAATTTGACTGAAACTAAAGCAAACCTCGCTGTAATTTGATTTAAGACAGAGAGGCAATGCTAGCTGTCAGTACCTGATTGTCCTGAAAGCACATCTGACAGATGCGGGAAGTAGAGGAGCATGTGGTAGATGAGACGAGACATTTGTATTTGTCCTGCTCTTCCTGTGTCAACAAGCAGAAAATGTCACCATGTTAAGGAGAACACTACCTTGCTAGAAGAAACCTGAGGAGGGAATAACCTTGGCTATTTTTTTGGCAAGTACTTGATTCAGCAGCCACTCATGAGGATGCTTTTAAAATTCTTTATGCTTTCAAACATACTGTTTAGCAGTGCACAATTTAGAGACACATTTCTCTCTGCTGCAGAATTCAGATGTAGGCAAAGCATAGGAAATGGAGAAAGACCTTCAGAAAGAGTTCAGGAGCATAAAGCCACCCCCCAAACACACCTTCTGAAAAACACTCTCAATGTTAAATTAAGATGATTGATTTTACATTTTTTCCCCAAGAACTTGCATCTGTAAGTACTGCAGTGCTAGAAGAGCATCCAGTGGATGAAGAACAAATTGGACCATAGGTTTGTTTTTTTTTTTAAAAAAAAAAAAAAATTTAAAAGGGGGGTACCTTCAGGAGAAAAAACAACCTTTCTTCAAAGGAAAAAGTCCATCCAAAAGCAATATGCAAGAAAGACAGAGGCATTCTGGACGTAAGACTAAAAATAAAGGACAATTTCTGTGCTAGTCAATCTCAGGCAGGTATGTTTCCTCTGTACTGGAGTCCAGCTACTGAAGCGATGGACACAAGCCAAGTACAACCACCCCAATAAAGTCTGTGGGGAACCTTCTGTTTCCCTGCTGTGCAGCTGGGCTCAGGACGCCGGCATAGATACCAGGTACCCGAGGAGAGGAAAGCAGGAGACAGAGGATTTCTGCTACAGAAGTAAGAGTTTTGATGGCATCGTGTTCTTTTGACTTGTCAACAAGGTTTCCTCTCCTACAGTGACAAGCTGACAAGAATTCTCAACACATCATCGCAGATGCAAAATACAAATGCTATCATTTTTATGCCAATATGCAATAATCCAACCTCACACTGGGTACCTATACGACTTTCAAATGGTATTTGATCCACACACTAAAGAATCTCTTTTTGGTGTATTTCAGAGAGACACTGGGGCAACGTTACTCATTGTTGAATATGCAAACACAAAGTTGTTGACATAGGAAACACTTATGACCCTTCTCTTAATAAAAGGAGAGAAGAAATTCCATTAAAAACATGCAGGTGAAGAAAGAATGAAAAATCCAGAACATTGCGGAAAATAGTCGTCTTGACCTAAAGGCTTTCAAACACTTTAAAGCTTCAGTGTGAAGACTCAAAAGCAGAAGAGCCAGGTCCTGCACGGGAAACGGGCACAATAGGACAGACTGCATACCTGCGCGATATTAACACAAACTCTCTTACACGGTTGTTCTTCCAGCATCTAATTATCTCACCAGTATGGTGTTACACATATAATGAGCGTCTTTGTAGAAAGCTGGTACTGAAAAAAGCTGACATCTGAAGAAAGTTCCCATAAGTTTTGAAGACTAATATCCCCTGGCAGAAGAATGTATGCTGAAAAAAATAAGAAGTATAAAAAAGTTTCAGCGATTTGTTTTATCGTAAGCGAGCAAAATCTCTCCACCAGTGTACCTGAATGGAAAGCAAAGTTAGAGGCAAGCAGACCACAACAGTTCAGGCCAGTTTTGTCCTTCCTACATACGCAGAGAAACCGAGATCCTGATTCTGTTCTGCCTGACATCATCTCTAAATCTTCCCTTCATTTTCTGATTCTTTTTCTCCAAATTCTTAAGCAGAGAATTTCTTGTCAATGACACCTTGATTTCCAGAAGGGTTATTTGGCCTTAGCAGGACGTTTTCAGTTTAGTAGCTCCAACAATCCAGAAACCATGCTGTTGACCTGCAACACGTAAGATCTCAGTGGAAAAATCCTGTCCTAACCTCAGGTAAAGAAATTCAGCACAGCAGAACACAGGACTTATGACAGACAGCAGTCCCAAGAGGTTGTATAATTCTCATACCAGGCTACAGCAACTAGCCGCATCTTGGCTTCTTCCCATCTCTTTCAAAATGACCTTCCCAGTAGACAAAACAAGAAGGAACAGAAGGAGAATTTCCTGACCCCGGTACAAAGGAAAAGCTTCACCAGCAATTCCGAGTCCCTCCCAGCCCTGAAGTAGACACAGACACTGTAATAAACTCATTCATGGAAACAAAGCTAGAAAGGGAATCAAGGGGTTTTTGTCAATTTTTGTTGCTAGTGATCACAAAACCCACTCAGCTTAAGCACGTGCCAAGAGACTCTCTTCTACACACAACGTACAGCCCGTGGAGCGTGACCACACAGGCACCCGAAGAGCCCTCCGCGGCGATACAGGTGTTGGTGGCTGACCCTGTCTGCAAGTACAGCAACTCCGGAGATTAACCCCTGAAGCCAGGATGCAGTTTATCTGTATTTGTGTGTGCACGTTACCTGCTTTGTTCAGGGAAGGGGGTGGGACTGCCTGTCCCAGGTCCATTCAGTGTTCTGAGCCCCAGGGCATGAGCACAAGGCACAGAAGCACTCCCCTCAGCAAGCAAGCATGCTCATCCCTTCAGATGACACTAAGAAGCCTGAACGTGTGCAGCCTGATCTGTGGCAAAAATTAAACTTTAAACAGAGTGAGAAAATTTTAGGCCAGACCAATTTTTCTAGCCATCGTTTAGGATTACTAAAAATAGAGTTCGTAATGGCAACTGGTGGCAGCTTTAATAATCATAGAGGGATTACTTGTTCCGTGTGTCCTCAGGGAATCTCCATCTCTTCTTTGCACTGAAAGAGATTTTGACACTTCTTCCCATTGCACTGTCTTCACCAGGTCTCACCCGACCTTCTTAATCCTTGATTGATATTAGACCATAAACAGCATTCCAGAAAGCTTGTAAGACTCTAACAAGCTACTTTCCTCTCCTCCCCAGTGTCCTAACGTACCTCACTGACTCACGGGATCTAATGGCCATTTCTTGCAAACGCTCAGAGCCCCAACATCCAGACCCTGGCGCTAGGGGCTGTCCAGGTGGATGCACATATCTAGCAGACTTCCGATCACCTGCACTCATCAGGAAGGCAGGGTCCTCAGAGCTGAAACCCTTACACTCCTACCCAGGCTTTTGGTCTCTTTCTTTCCAGGTTATGCTGCTGCGGTGGGCGTAATTCAAAACCACCACAAACCTGCAGCCAGCTCTGAACAGAAGAGACTGCCTACTAAGGAGCACTTCCCTCCAAAAAGCACACTCCTCCCTGTGGTCCAGGTCTGTTCCAAACACCAAACGACCAGCGAGTCACGTTTCAGGTATCAGGGCCCAGCTCAACGCTAGCTACCAAGAACTGGCCTCCTGCGCAGTCCCGGAGACACCCAAGACAGCCCCTGGAGCTGCTGGCGCCACACGGCTCCGTGACGGTGAGCACTGAGTGCGATGCCGTGACTTCCCAACGTAACCCAGCTCATCAGCCTCCTCCTCAATAAACGGGAGGGTACCGTCATAGGATAGTCTTGGAACAACTGTATAAACTGCAATCCAAGTTGTAACACCCCTGAAGAAACACCAAATAAAGTACAATCACCTTTATTTGTGACTTACATGGGCTACCATCAACATTTAACAAGTAAATAAACATGCAAAAGGAGAGGAAAGGGAGGTATGGTTCACAGCTTAAGCTAAAGAGGTATTTAATATTTCTAGACTTTGTAAAGTTTATTTGCTTTAAAAAAGTAAAACAGGGTATATAAATTCTATGTTCTCTTTATCTTAAATCACTTATCCAAAGTGATGCAAGATCCACCTGGACACCACCCAAGACTGCAATCGCAAAGACCTATTTATTTGTAATAGAAACCAAACTGGGTTAGAGAGGGGCAGAAGGGTTGATCAGAGGTATAAAAAAAAATTAATTGCAGGAAAATATTTAAAGAATGGGGCACATCAATGGCAAAGCAATGTGTATTTAAGCAGATACAAAACAGCCATATAAAATGGTAAGTGGGATTTCAAAAAACCAAAACTTCCATGAAGCATCTGAACAGGAGAACACTTAAACTGAAGAGTAACGTATTTATAAACCAGTAAGATTAGATACTTTTATACATCAGGCATAATTAGCTGTCTTACGACACAACTGGCATAAAGAGCACAGCGGGGATCAGAAAGAGGTCAGATGCTTATAGAGAACACAAGAACAGCCAGAGATATATTAGGCAAGATACAACAAAGTCCACTGACTCTGCTGAGCCACAGTTAGGAAGCCCATGTCCTACAAACCCCATCACTCCCATGTCCATGGCTCCCCGTGCGCCCGCAGTGGCTCTCCCTCCCCAGCACAACACTACCTGCTCCCCACACAGCCCCACCACCTCTTCCCACCGCAATATTCCCAGCTACCCCCTTGCTCCTCTTTGGCCAGAACGTGGCAGATCACGTCGTGGAGCTTGCATAGGCTCGGCGGCCAGGGCCACCAGGCTCGACGAGTCACAAACAGGCTGCTTTCCCCACCCTCAGCTGCCATGTCTTGAGCAACTTGGCCTTGAAACCTGCACACATGGGACAAATTTGGTTGAAAATGTTTAAGTGGCTTGAAAGTGAGTATGAAACTATCAGAAAAGAAGAGAAACAACAACTGCTTATGTCCAACTGCCCCAGGAGAACAGTCTAAAAGGAGGGACCATGGATCTTTCTGCATGGGGGCAGGAGCCAGACAAGGACCATTGGGCTCTCTCAAGGGCCAGTTCTTCTGCAGGTCAGTGCACTACCGTACCCCTTCCAGGAGCCCCCGGCATTAGCTAATCAGAGACTAATTACCATGTAGGGACAGGACCTTGCTTAAATCTAGGAGGGAAATTACACAAGCCTACGGTGGAAAAGCGTTACTCGTATGTCCCTGAAAGGGAACGGGATCGTACCCTCTCACCTGGTCACCACAGGCTTGGCCATGCAGTTGCACATATGATAAGCAACAAAACCACTTCTTCCAAACAAATTTTTTCACGTCCCTGAGATATTTTAGTTTTACTCAGTTCATTTTCTTTTGTATTTTATGACCGATTCTTCTCTTCTTCCTCTTCCATGACTCATTTTTCAAAGTCTACAACAACAACAAGAGGAAATAATTTATCCATGTCTCAAGAAGCTCTCGTTATTCCTGAAAAATCTTTTAACTTCCAAACACTGACCACTAGACAAAGAGCACAGAAGATAGCTCCCAGACTCCCACAACACCTAACAACCTCAGCCACCCAATTAGGATGCCTTGAGCTTGGTTCCCAAACAAGGTATCGTTCAAGACACTCCAGGGCGCATGTCCGACTGCCATGCTCACGGCAGAGCACCTTTGGTAAAGCCGTGGCACAGAAAACGCATGGGAACGTACAACAGCGGATGGGGACAGCTCTGCACTGCTGTCTGCCATCACTCCCCTCCAGCACATGATGAGAGATAACTCCTGTTCCCCTGATCACTCCTGTGATCCCTGGTAGGATCCACACTCATGCCTAATTACTTCTGAGGAACTCAGGGCTGCAGCATTCATCCACTCTCACCATCCAGCTCTCAGCAAACTCATGATGCTGGGGTCAAAGACAGTTTTTAATGCATTTCAGTCCCCAGGAGAGTTAAAGAGTTCCTCAGATGGAAAGTAAGAACAGTCGGCATCCAAGGCTACAAGAGACCTGAGAGAGTGAAGCACCACGAGCTCAGAGGGCAACAGGCTCTTGATGACTCCCAGCTTTGTCTGGTGCTGCAGAGAACGCTCTGGAGTCAGCACCCACAGGACAGGGTGGCTCGAGCTGAAGAGACCATGGAGACAACAAGCACCAGGAGATGCTCCACAGCATCAGGTGGGATACTGCTCTCACACACACAACCCTCATCAGAGCCAACGAGCCCTGAGTGCCCTGCTCAGTGGATCCCTAAAATAAGGCTAGCAGGTAGTACTCATGACCAAGTCATTTCATTTGTTAGGAAAGGAAAAATCAGTCTCCTTTTTCCAAACGAGGACCTGGTCACAGTGCCTTTGATGTCCCACACCAGTCTGTTGTGTCTAAAGGCACAGCAAAAAATGATTAAACCAGCCATGAACACTTATTTCAGAAGTTGGAAGAGATTAAGCCTGAAGTTTGGAAGGTTCTAGAGCAGCCTCCCCACCAGAATAGCAGGAGGAAGGCGTCAGTGGTTTTAAAGGTGGAGCGTGACCAGTTTACAGGTGATTGTAAAGCCGTGCAGGGCCAAGGTCTCGACTCACTGAACACGAAACTCCTTCTCCATCTCTGTTCTTCCAACGCTGGCAGTAACGCAGGAGCAGCACTCTGGGGAGGAGGCAGCTGTTTGTCACCCCTTTGCTCTAGATCACCATGGGCACAGACAGTTTGAGGGGGAAGTTTAAAGCTTTGGCTTAACCTTCCAAGTTATTAACGGCTCCATCTCTAACCACCTGCATCTAACCGCCAGAACAGCTGCCTTCCTGCAGGGTAGTGGGGATCCTACAGCCCAGAGCGAACCGTGCACGAGCAGCCGCTCTTAAATGTTTGTGGTTGGATAAAGAAAGTCCAGACGAAAGTAGCTGGCTGAGCATCAAACTGAAATGGCAAAACCTTCCACTAACAAAAACTATCTTCGCTGTGCAATAACAAAAACTATCTTCACTGTGCAATAACAACTTTATTCACAAGTAAAATAACCCCCTCTATCTAAACAACCTCCAGCACAACCGAGAACTGCTACAATAATAATTCAACAAAACCGTAACCACAGCCAACAGAAATTCAGTTTGCCATTTATTTCACAGAGGGTTAGCTTAGATACTGCAGTAGGGAATGTCAATAAGGAACCACACTAGAGTAGGAAAACCTACTGTCGGATGCACATGGTAACAGTTGCTTGAGAATAACTCCTCCTAATCACGAAGTGCAAGGAAATGAAACTCCAAAACCAGCACATTCATAGTGTTCCTAATTTCTCCCTAGTTTCCAGGCTGGAGATTCAATCCTCGTCGTGCCTTGTCTCTGAACCATTTCTCCCTGTGACCTTGTGATTTCAGTGCTGGTGACTACTGGTTCTCCCTTTGCTTGGGGCGCTCACATCTCATTTCATTTCTCATTATCAGTAACAAGCAGATCAAGGACAGACTCTCCTCTGCTTGAATGCTTTAGCTATCTTACAAACGAAATAACTGTATTGATTATTGCCTTTTATCATCCAACAGCTACCGGGACAGTTACAGTATACAGTCAAGACAGACACCCTAACTTTCACTGTGCTCTTGAAACCAAACTGACTCCTACTGAAAAGCCCGGAGGAAATCCGTCACACAATGCAAGGTTCAGTGCATCTCTCGCTCCACCAAACCCAGCACGCAAGACCCTTGCTTAACATCAGCATTCAGCAGAACCTTCGCAGGAGTCCATTTGCTTTCAGCAAGGAACACAACCTCCAAATGTAACCCTGGGTGAATGTTAAAGGATGCTCAGCTTTCTCTCAGGACAGCACACCTCGGAGGAAATCCGTCACACAACGCAAGGTTCAGTGCATCTCTCGCTCCACCAAACCCAGCACGCAAGACCCTTGCTTAACATCAGCATTCAGCAGAACCTTCGCAGGAGTCCATTTGCTTTCAGCAAGGAACACAACCTCCAAATGTAACCCTGGGTGAATGTTAAAGGATGCTCAGCTTTCTCTCAGGACAGCACACCAACAAGCAGCATTTGCTTCATAATAGTCACGCTTCAAACAGGGCCATACACACACCCTTGCATGTTCTGCCATTCCC
This sequence comes from Fulmarus glacialis, assembly GCF_000690835.1. Lineage (NCBI taxonomy): Eukaryota > Metazoa > Chordata > Aves > Procellariiformes > Procellariidae > Fulmarus > Fulmarus glacialis. The sequence continues at coordinate 20,381 of NW_009229990.1, forward strand.
CTCTCCGACAGTAAATGCTTGCAGCCCCAACCGTCTGAAATCACAGAGTTTCACTGCATCGAAGGGATGGCTGTCAAGTCCCCTCACTAACACATCTTAAGATGAGACACCGGCCCTATCACAGCTTCCACGCCAGCGATCTCCTGTCCCCAGCCTCCGCCTGCTCAGCGCTGCCGTCCCCGTGGAGGTCCCTTCCCACAGCACAGTCGTCCCTGTAGACAGCTCTTCACGCAGACTTGCATCTTCGGACAGGTTTCTCCCTCAGCATCACACTGAGCGAGCTCCCTCCATGCAGGGCTCTCACCCTTGCACAGCTCATCTCATTATGCAACTGCCTCCATCAATTCTTTGACAACTCTCCCCAAATCTACTCCCATCCTTCCCCAAACAGCTCTTCTGCGCGTACCCACCACACTTCAACACTTCCTCCAACTGCCACCTTCTCCCTCCAGGACCCTCCACCCCCAACACCCCAACACTTTGATTCCTGAGCAGCTCAGTCCCCTCCCAGCTGGTACATCCTTTTCAGGACCCTGATCTGAAGTTCCCCCAGCTGCCCTTAGCAAGGCATCCTCTCAAACCACACTCTCCCAACACCCCTCACTGCTGCTGCCCATTTGCGGACACCCTGGCACCCCCGTGAGCTCAAAGCAGAAGTCCAGCTCCACCTCAGTCAGGGACCTTCACTTATACCAACTTCTATTTCCCACAAACCGGGTGTGAGAGAGTTCTTCCCACCAACTGAAGATCACCCCGTGTTTCCAAAGGAGTCACGAGTCCACCAAACATGACAAAGCACCAGCTGCAGCAGTTCCGCTCAGATGGCTGGATTCCATTTATCCCCATCACTCTACCTGTCTGCAACGTCAGGGCACCCTATCCAATAACTGTCAATATTCCTATCCTCGCAAAAACTAATCAGCATCTCAAAAGCAGTAAATAACTGAGAGCTGCCCATCTACACTGCCTGGAGATCTTTCATAAGCGAGTCACTGAAGTGATTCTCTTTTAACTCTTATTGAGCCTTCTCAGCCACACACTAAGCAAACAGCTGAGAGTGCCTCCAGCTCCGAGGAGCCATTGCGCACCAGAGCCCGCTCTTCCTCACCAAGGTAC